>NW_027283223.1:0-62500 GCF_046629955.1 Centroberyx affinis | reverse complement strand
ACACAACTTCTTACTGTTTTATCTTTGCCCATAAAGATAGTTGTGAGCTCTTGGAAAGACTTCAAACCTCCCAGGAACCTGCACAAAACCCTCCAACCAACCCAAAAGGCTCTGCACAATTTAGGATTTATGCATTTATCTGAGGCTGTTATCCAGAGAAACTTCCTTCAAAAAGAGTGAAAAATGCTTGGATTGCAGAGGGCCTCACTTACCACTCTGTAACCCTCCTGTCTGGTCAGCAGAACATGGTACTGATCCACATCTGACAGACACAGATCATAAAAACACTTAAGTTTGATGGATAACATCGGCAATTCTTGACACTTGGGTTAAATGTAATTTTTGCATCATACCTCACACTGCTGTTCTGCAGCTTATAGTACCATTACTGTATCTCAGAAACATCAAAGACTGAAGTAGTGGTGAATCAGCACAAAATGTTTCATTAATGGTAAAAAAGATGATGTAAAAAAAGTGAAAAAAAAAAAAAACAACTGTCAAAATCACAGTATTGTCCTTAACATTTTATACAGGTAAACCATCCTAGTTTGAAATTAAATATATCTAGTCCACAATGTGCTATGCTCAACTTCCTGCATTTAGAAGCAGTGGCAGTGAGAGACCGACAAACACTTAATTTACAGCCGGTGTTAAAATGTGATCGGTGTCTGTTTTTCCCTATCCAGATAAGATATCCACATTGCATTGATTGATTATCATTTCTCTCTGTGTTTTCGATATGTTTGTTCTATACTGTAATTTCTGTGACTTGAAGACTCACATCCATCTTCAGTCAGCAGCAGCAGGTGGCTCTCCAGCACTGAGCTCCTGTCTGTCTCTGGATAAAGGAACTGCAGAGAAACACAAGTCACAATCTGAAGGATTATATCACTTTTGTCAAGTGGATAAATCAGAACTCCAGTTTGGTGATTTTCATGTTTTTACGGCAATTTAAAGATGACAAATCCCCCTGAAGGTTGATGAAATATTTAACACCCTCAAGTTCATGAAACACTTACAAAACCATTGAGAATTTCAAGAATGCATTATACTCAATCTGAAAATAAGGCTGTTATGTTGGAGGGAGGGAGAGAGGGGAGAGAGAGAGAGAGAGACATAATTGTTTCACTAAAACCTCCATGAAGTTGGCCAAAACCACACACACACACACACACACACACACTACCTGCACTCTGACCCTGCAGTCTACTGCCTTGAGGACTTTGGTGTTGTTGATGGGATGGATCTCAATCAGGAGAGTTAGACACTTTGACACTACAGAGAGAGAGAGAGAGCAAGAGAGAGCGAGAGAAAGAGAGAGAGAGAGAGAGAGAGAGAGAGAGAGAGAGAGAGAGAGAGCAAGGAGAGAGAGAGTAAAGCAGCGAGAATGGGAAGAAAACAGAGGGAAAGAAAGGGAGAAAGGAGTAAAAGGAGGGGATAGGAGAGAGAGAGAAAGACAGAAACATATAAAGACAAAGTTAAAATACTGCACAAAGGAGAAATCATTCCAAAACAGGCAGTAGAAGAGAGAGCAAAAGAGGGAGAGAGAGAGAGAGAGAGAGAGAGAGAGAGAGAGAGAGAGAGAGGTTGAGTGTGTATGTGTGTTACTTGGTTTGAGGCGCTCCTCTCCTCTGGTCCTCTGTGCTAGGCTGACAGCTGAGAGGGAAAAAAAGGAGGAAGGTGTCATGTGACTTCGTTAGCATATAATTTCCACTGGGACTATGCTTTTTATGTTATATCAGCGTTTCTTAAACTATGATTCAGTACCCAAATTGAGTCCCTGGCCTGATTCTGGCAGGTCCCCACATTCCAAGATTAATAATATTGAAGCCATGCTGCTAGACTGACATTCAGGTCGGGCTGAATTTCTCACTTAATTGCTGGAGTTTAGGTCAGAAATATTAACAATGACTGTCGCTGGCAATTCCTTATTAGTAGATTATCAGAGTCTCACCGAGCAGCGTCTCCTCCTTGTTCAGGGAACAGCTGCTGACACACACCTGCTTGTCAAATGTATACAGGAGCTGCAGGGGAGAACACACACCACATGGAGACACGTGTTTGCACAGACACAGACACAGACACACACACACACACACACACACACACACACACACACACACACACACACACACACACACACACACACACACACACACACACACACACACACACACACATTTCTTCAATGTTTCAAAATCATTAAGATGAGAGAAGGGAGGGACTGTTCTACATATTGACACACACTAAACACAAAATACCTTGTTATGTTTGGTTTTGGGATCATATTTCCCAATCCTGGTGGTCCCTGTTGCTCCCTATTAGAATAGAATAGAATAGAATAGAATAGAACTTTATTCGACAAGTACAATGTACAAGAAATTTTTCTTGGTGCAGGTATCAACAACATGTAATGATGTGAAAATGTGTAATGAGTTATGTACAGATATGTCCAATGAGTGTTAAATACAGTTACATTATATGATCACTACATTTATATGTACAGTTAAAGTGCAAGAATAGAATAGAACGTAATAGAATAGAATAGCATTTATTTATTGTCTAGAACAGATGAAAAACGTTTTGTGCTTCAGCAAGTGCAGCACAAAACACAGGCTACAGCTGCAAGTAGACTCAACATATTGAGTTTAGAGTAGATTTTATATTTTACAGTAACTGAATGACGACCTTCAGGTGACTTTATTTCCTAAAATGGATATAAAGCACTTGGGAAATGAACTGAAGAGATCGTTTGCTCCAGTTGTGTCATCTGTCACAACAGCCATGAAACTACAAAGGTGGATAATCCTCATCGGTCCAGACCAGACTACAAGTATTTTCCCACCAGTGTCCGCCACCAGTCGGGCATCATGTCATGCTCGACCTCTTCATTACCCGGACTGACCTTGCTGATTACCCTGACTACACTTGTTTCTCTTAATCCTGTGGATTTTGGTGACTTTTTGGTTCACAAGATTAAAATAAAAGATACTCTGAAAGCCAAGACACAGACAAGCATGCAGAAAAGAAAACATCTTTTGCAGGCTGCACACATTCATTAGTTCACAGCAAAAGGGTTCAAAAATGTAATATACATTCAGGTTCAAGGGGAATTATAGTGAAGAGATAAAATGATTTCCGTCCCCTGGCTTGTATCCCATCACAGAGATGAGGCACATCACACAGCGGTGAGCCAGAGTTTAAATACAGACCGCAACAGGACTCCTCCTAACCCAGCTGGAAAGTAAGAGACTAGCACTGGATTAATATCAGGGCTGAAAGATATTGACAAAAAATCTAATTGCAATTATTTGACAGAATATTGCGATTCAAACTGTGATTCATATCTTTTCTTGTTTGAAATTTTTTAGAACTTTAAAATTGATTAAGGAAAAGTGATTTTGTTAAAAAAAAAAAGAATAGATGCCAGTGAACAGGATGTATTGATTTTGGACACCCCTCTCTCTTAGCAATTATTTGCAGCCTCTGCCATTTGGAAATTGCAGAAGTTCAATTTGTGATTTTGATTTTTCTTTTAAACAGCATGGAAACAGGTTGAGTATGGAGACTGCTGAATACTTGAAGGGTTTGAGCGGAAAGAGAGTTTCCCTATGGGGATCAATACAGCATCACATCATTGTTTTTATATGTAAGTTTCAATTGAACTGAAGCCAATCGGGCTACTCTTGGGCTAAACATAGAAGCTGGTACTTGAGAGTATAACTACATTTGAACCTGAGTCACAGGTTACTTAGTGACAGCAATGGAGGACAGTGGAGCTGACATGGCTGCCACTAAACCAACTCTGCAATAACAAACACCTGACTGTCTGTGGCCTTGGACTTACCTTCCAGGAGTAGAGGATTCCTCCATCTCTCTCCATGTTCAGGATGCAGGTGTCCACCGCTCCGGAGTATTCTGCAGAAACAGGGTTTTATTAACCTGTGTGGTTTATCATGTGTGTAACCAACAGTGTACCAAACAAAATCACTGCAGTATTCCCATAGGGAGAAGACAGTGTGTTTGTGGTACTCAATAGTGAGTTTGGTGAACTTATCGTATTTAATGGGGGTTTTTTTTAACTCCTGTGGTTTTACTGTAGGATCTTATGTGGTATAATTTTTGACCTATAATAGCTACATGAAGTGTTGCTGATATTTGCACAGTATCCTTCTAAAATTTAGCAACACAGTGTTGGCTGCATACTCTGATTACTGTGAAATATGAAATGGCACAATGACTATAAGGTCTGCATAGTCTTTATATTCAAGTTTCAAGTTTGCTGCCCATTTGCTGGAATTAAAAATATACATCCCACATTGGAAATATATAATAATATAAAATTGTATGTATTCTTTAAGATTTATTAATTTATAAAATAAAAATTTAGAGGGATAGCTGAAAGCTAGCAGTGATGCTACTCCAGATATTTCGTATTCTCTCCAAAACTTAAGACTCCATTTTTAAATCTTAAAGTACTTTAGGAGACGTCTCCATGCATGCAAACCTTTTGATAATCTTAACTCTTTTATTTGTATTCTCTATTTTTTAGATGGAACGTGGAGAGTGAATAGCGACACCTGGTGGTCAAAATGTAGACACTTTTTAAATACTAATGAATTCAACGGTTTAACTTTTCAAACAGAAGCTAGCACTCCTAGCTGCTTTCAGCTAACCCACATATTTCCTTTACGAAATGGATTTATTTAGGTATTTTAGCTTGTTTCATATTGATTATATGAAGTAAAATACAATTAAATTCATTCTATATTAATAACACAGACATATACACTGGCTGGTCCAACACCTGTCTCGTCTCCCAAACACTTGACACGAGTTTTAGTCAGAGTTTCTGTCCAAGTCAAAGTAGTCTGTCCCTGAACAGTTAGGCTAGTAGCTGACTGGTTAGTTGACAGTAAAAATCTACCTGTCTTGTGTCAAACACCTGACCGCCTCACCTTTGACTCTGCCGACCGACGCTTCTTTCCTGAGGATATCAGACACAACATCTCTGTGCAGGTCAAACCTTGGCTTCAGCTTCAGCATGTGTACACCTCACTCTGCTTGCTAGTTTTCAGCACAACTTCCCTGTTTCTTCTGAAATGTTCACGCAGAGGCTCCATACACTGTGATCCCCTGGGAAGAAGAAGCGCCTGGCAGCTGATGTCTTAATTTCAGGTTTTGCATCATGTGACGTAGAGTCATAAAATGTCAACTTTGGACACGTTTGAAAGTAAAAGCAGGGAAGCAACCAAGCATGCCGAGTTCAGGTAGCCTACTTCTTCTTTTTGCATTCAGTAAGTCTTATTGACATGCGGAAATCTCACGTTGTCCCGCAGCACTCCTGGCCCCTCCCTTCTCCAGGGTCAGACAGCGGAGAGGAACGCTGCTATAGGCCGAAGAAAGCATCACTCCGGCGGGTTGGAATCCCCGCTGAATGGCTGGGTCACCTGACCTGACCAAGGCAGTGAGGCAGAGTGGGGAAAGGAAATTATATCAGGAATGAATCAAGAAAGAAAGAAAGACAATAAATAAATATATATATATATATTAAAGTAAAGTTGCCTATTTGACTGAGTTTAAGAAGCCATTTGTTATTCCACACCCTGCTTGAGTAGTTTATTGTGTGTTGCTCCCAAGCTCAACCCTTGGGCAAAAGAACTAGTTTTACTACTGCATAGTATGTATAGTATACGAATAGGAGGATTTTGAAAAACAAACAAAAAGCCCTATAAGAACAACTTTGGACAATAGCCTGTATTATTGCTATAATACACATGTACCAATTCACAGTATGTGATGTAGGCTACAGCTCCATTGTGCTAACAGCATAGGTATGTCATTGGAATAATCATGTGGTGCCCAAACGTTAACTTGATATTATAGAGAAATACTTTAGTTGAGCTACTATAGATATTCTTTTATGGCTGTTGTAAAAAAATAAATAAATAGACAATGCTAGGCTATTAGTCTAGATATCCTCACTCATCAGGAATGATTTCCCCAATATTCCTCTCCTCACCAAACTTTGAGGACATCATACTCACAAGTCACTGAAGTTAATGGCTCCAAGTTACACAATTTTCCCCAAGATCAAGGAATCTTAAACTCATCCTGGGAGACATGGACCCAAACTTATTGAAACAGCCTACCAGTATCTTTGCCATAAGGAGATGCTCTAGAAACAGGCCTGCCACCCATATTAGGTCCCAACCAGTGGTCCCAGTTCATGGATTGTGCAAACACCAATCTAGACCATTTCATTCTCTTAAATGAGTTGGACAGAAAGGTTTTATTTTTTATTATCAGTGTATTCTCTGTTTATTTACTCAGTATGGAATGAGGTCTCAATTAGGAAACTGTTGTGTTTTTGTCAGCTTTACAAATAGATGCTGAAGCCTGTCTGGATCAAGAACGATGGCATCTATTACTGTAACAAAAATGAACAGTTTCATAGTTGTCACATGGAGAGAAATGACATACACAGTCTGTAATGAGCTCCGTCTAGAAGGAAAACTCTGTGATGTGATAATAAGATTCAGTGGTATCAAATTTAATGCCCACAAGAGCATCTCTCTGCGGTTGCAGCTTATACCTGTGGTGAGTTGGTTATCTTGGCAGATGGATGCCCATAATCTTAAGAGTTTTATATTATCAGTTAATTAACAAGAATATAATCACAGTAACTCTGTTGTGATGTGAGTAGATGTTTATAGAGCTTATGTTTATTTAATTGCACACTTAAAAGGTTAAATCACAAAGAAGAGAGCAAAAATTGGTGGGGGAAATGCCAAGGGGCTTGTGGAAACAATTCACCTAAAAACAAACAAATTAAAAATAGGCTATCAAGATGACAAAAACCCAACAAATGGATAAGAGAAACTAAATGACCAAAGACCACAAGGAAGAAAATGGCATAGCATAAACAGAATTCATGCGTAACAGCCGGGGACAGCAGAGACTGTGGAGGAGCTTTAGACAGCTGCAGACCAGTTCTCCATCATGGGCATCCTGTAAGCTCTCCGTGAGCACCTGGAGGGCCAACTGTGCAGGGAGAGCTGCTTCTGGGAGTTTGCAGACGTTTACTACAGTCCTGAGCCTCTTCCTCCTGCAGCACTTTGAGGAGATGGTCCTTCTCTCTGAGGAGTTCCTTCAGCTCTCACTGCAGCAGCTGATCTGCATCATTAACAGGGACAAACTCAGCATGAGGCAGGAGGATGTAATGTTTGAGGCCGTCCTCCGTTGGATCGACCTCTCGCTTCAGGACGGCAAAGCCCACAACTCTGTGCAGCAACTGAGGGATGGAATGCAAGTCTCTGGAATGTATTTGATCATCTACATTTTGTTAATATCTACAATATGTCTTTGAAGAGTTTTACTTACAAATTTAACAGATGCTTGCCATCTTGATTTGACGTTTTGTTGGTTTCTTTCTTCCTTCTGTTTTGAGGTGCAGTGTTTTTCCTAAGCCCCTTAGGTGATTTTTTTTAATCTTTCCTGCACAAATTATTGATTTGTACTTTTTATTGTACTTCTTATGTTTTTATCATCATAATTAATTTGTGTTTTTATTACTTTGTGGCAACGTGCAAATAAACTAAAGTAAAATATGTTTTTTGAGAACTTTCTTAACCCATCAATGCTCAAAATATACATTAGTGTTTACCTTTTAGCCTCAAACTATAAAACTTATCCATGTAGCTAAAGCTCAAACAATTAATTTCAGTGTAAGTAATTTTCAATCCAATAAATCACTATGTAAACAAATCCAGATGTGGGGGAAACAGTGTTTGAACAGAGGGAGCCATTCTGTTATTACAAATTGGGCCTAAAGGTTCAGCTGTCCTTCTGATATCCTTTTGGAGGATGGATTGAAACATGCGATACCTGAGCAGACTGTTGCATTAGTGTGACCAAGGCTGAGGAGAGCGCTGCTGACCTGCTGAATGGCTGTATGTAAGCCATGGGGGACTTCAACACTGCTCAGTGCTATGAGCCTGAGACCAACCAGCAGACTTTAATTGTATTTATGCATGAGGAAAGGACAGATGCCAGCGACACAAGGCTCCATGGCAAGATACTCCGCAGAGCCTGGATAGCTCAGTCGGTAGAGCATCAGACTTTTAATCTGAGGGTCCAGGGTTCAAGTCCCTGTTCAGGCGAGTCTTTGCTTTGGTGGCTGTTTGCAACCTTGCAGCTACCCACAAGGAGGTGTACAGTTTGCATCAATGTTCAGTTTACATGTAGGGGGTTTTGTACTTTATGGTCACCTGTCTATGAGGTCCCAGCATCATTGTGGGAGTGGCAGGGTGGCCTAGAGACAAACTGTTCCATAGTTTGACCCCCAAAGCCATGTTTCCTGTCAAAGAGACCATGAGCAGAACCAAATCCCCTACCATTGCTCCCTCCACGATGAAACCAGGAGCTATGGGACTATGGATCAGGCTGTGTCCATCTATAAAACAGGTGACTTTCTCCTGAATCTCAGATGAAAAATTACAGTGATTTTCCTAATGGGCTATAATTACAGGTCAAAATTTTTTACTCAAACAATATATCTCAGACACCACTGTTTACTTGTTTTAGGTTGCTCTGGGTAAAAGCATCAACTAATGCCTACAATGTTATTGAGTGAAATAAGGATGAAGTACCCAATCACTGAAGCAATCGGAATTATTTCAACAAATGTAAAGCATTTTGACACTGGTGCAAGGACATGTCGCACTGAGTTTGACAGTACATGACACAGGCTCAACAGGACTGCATGTGCAGAGCAAGGGGACAGTGCAAGACATCAAATAGAGAGTAGACTGTAAATGTCACTCTGCATACACCCATTCAGCATTCAGTCACTATTTGCATTCACAGGGTTCAGCTGTGAATGCATTATTTTTCACTCGGTGAAAAATTGCATTATTTTTCATTATTTCATTATTTTTCACCTGAAATAAGAAATAACTGTGTATTTTATTGCATCAGATAAGTGTGGTACAATGGTTTTTTTTTTCTTTCTAAAAACTCTAATGATTTGGAATAATCTTTAGTGGTACTTACTAAAAAAAAAAACATCTTATCAAGTAACTTAGTCTCATATTCAGCTTTCAAATCTTGTTTTTCATAAACCAAGAGAAAAATTCTGCCAGTGAGGTGAGATAACATCACTTGTTTCCAATGCAGTTTCACTTGTTTCAGGAATTCTCTAGAAATGAGTGACAATATCTTGAAATAAGGCAGATCACTGCACTACTATCGAGTTAATGACACAATATACAAATTTTCTTTACAAATTATCTTACGCTGTTGGGCGTGGCAGATTTGTTTATTTTAAGAAAATTAAGATTTTAGGACTCAATAATAGACTAAATGACTTGTTAAGATGGGGATTTTTTGCAATGTTGGTAGACTCATGGAATAGGTATGCCCTGCAATTTGGATGTAATCAACAGAGTTTAAGCAAAGCGAGTTTTAATAAAAATACCAGGCAACAGGTATGATGCTACTTGGAGGTCTGTAGTGAATCCTCCAATAATGTGACACTCTACTGATACCCAAAGGAGCATTTTTCTCTTTTTGCTTGCTCTCCTCCATAGGAAGGTCAAAGGTCAGGGTCAACAGCATGCCTGTAACTCATAGGGCTTCAGTGTCTTGCTCAAGGAGACTACAGCATGGCAGATGCTTGTTTGCCTTGTTACGGTTGAAGCACAGTTTCCCTACTCATGACACCATGCTGCCCTGCTACTGAACTTATAGTATACACACACACACACACACACACACACACACACACACAATGACAACTTTTCATGACCAACACTGCCCCCCTCTGGTGAGCTTTGACAACTGCAGTTAGGAGTGGGCCTCCTCTGTGCAGAGCGCCCTCACTCACTCTGCCCTTATTTTCTCACAGTACTATATTCTAGACTAGATTATCTTTTTATGTTTAAGAATGACATAACCAGAGTTAAGAAATGTGAAATCGAATCAATAAATATGACTGATCATGCCCCAGTAAAGTTGAAACTAGATTTGCAAGTTGAAAGAGGGAAGAGAAGGAGATTAAATAACTCTTTACTAAAGGATAAGTTTAAAATTTGGCAAGTTATGGGGCAATATTTTCAGAATAATGACAATGGACAGGTTACACCCATTACATTGTGGGAAACTGCTAAAGCCATAATATGTGGGGAAATAATAGCATGTGCCGCTTTGAAAAAGAAAAAGTCACAAAAGCAAAAAATTGAAATAGAAAAAGAAGTAGGAAGACTGCAAAACATACATGAAAAAACAGGAGATAAAAATATTTAAAGACAAACATATTTTCAAGACAAACGTATTATGATAGCAGTCCGAAGGCATTAAAGCTCTTGGCATTTAAATTTAAAAAAACAGGAGAGAACTATAATTCCTGAAATTAAGGATGAAAACTCAGTATCAAACACGTTTTCTGAAATGTTACCAAAATCTATATGAAGGAACAGATAGGCATGATAAGGGACTGAAGTTATATTTGAATTCTTTAGATTTAACCAAAGTGTCAGAGGACCAAAACTATCAACTAATTTGACATTCATTTATATTTGAAACGTGCAAAGCATTTGGATTTAATTTCATTAAAAATAATGTATCAACATCCAAATGCAAGCATTAGAGTAAACGGGACACTTTCTGAAGTATTTAAACTAACAGGAGGCATAAGGGGACCCTTTGTCACCACAGATATTTGCGATATGTATGGAGTAGGGTTTGGTGTTATTGCATTGCAAATAAAAGTTCTGGGTCAAAGTTGAGTGACAGAGACTCATGTATGGAATCTGGCGTATCTATTTTCTAAACCCAAGCAGAATGGTGACAGTGGGTTTTTGTGTTTAAAAATGCTGAAACTATCATGAAGCCTTTTGTAAACATGAGAAATAATGTGGTAGTTATTACATAGTAAACATGAAATGGTCCAATTTGACCAAAACATCACAAAAAAGTTGAAGGCACAGCAGATATTCAGGAATCATTTTATTTAAAGAAATAAAGCTCTGAATTTAAAATATATATATATAAAAAAGAAGAATCATCATATCACCTTGACATCATGAGGTGGGAGTATATTGTGATGTTGACACAATTATACAATATAATAATACAAGAATAAAAGACAATGTTCTTCTGATATATCACCAGCAATCAGCAGCATCAGTAAATCAGGCTTATTCTGCATGTTGGTCAAAATAAGTCATTTGTCAAAATACACAAAACAGCCTTCCAACTGGTGATATGGTGATATGCCACAGCCAAGCATTATATGGAGGCAAATCATGGCTCCTCATCCTGTGAGGTTTCTCAGTTGGTTACAGAGAGAGATGTTTGGGATACAACGATACAATACAATAATACAACAATACGATGTGTGTGTGTGTCTGTCTATGTCCTCTTGCGCCTGAAGAGGCCACAGAGCCAAGAGACCCACTTTTTCTTTTTCTTCTTCTCTTTCAGCTCTTTTGTCGCTGGAGCAACCTGTCGAGTAAAACAAAATGTCAGATCTACCTTTTCCATTGTTTCTGAGCATCATGTTCATACCATAGCAGTAGGAAATGGCCTGTGTTTCAGGAAAGTTACAGTTTACACAGTACCATGGTGAAGGAGTTTTAGCTTTGCAGTAAAACTACACTGAATGTAGAAAATATTAGGGACATCTTCCTGATATTGAGTTGCAGCCCCACAATCCACATGTCAGTTGTCTCAAAGTTTAACAATCTTTCTCTAAATCGTCTGCTTCTCTTTATCTTCATCTGTTCCTTTGTGCTTGCTATAGATTTAATGAGGGAAATCAATAAGGGATAATGGCTTTTACCTGGATTCACCTCGTCAGCGTACTTAATGAAAAGAGAAAGTGTCCCTAACATTTTGTCCATTCAGTGTATGCCTTAGGTGTAACATTAACCATGTGCTGTAGACTGTGACTTTGAAAACATGTTGCTTTGAATGGCAGCTCACATTCAGCTCTGTGCTCCAGAACTCCTCCCTGCTCTCCTTGCGCTCCTTCTGCAGACGCAGCTCCAGCAGGGTCTGGGCTCTCTCTGTTTCCCCCTCCTCTCGCCAGACTGGGATGTTGACACTGAACGGGGTCTCATCTCCGCTCTTGGTGCCTTCAGCAAAGCTCACAGAGGGCTTGAGGTGGTTGAGGATCTCTGTGGCTATGAGGCTACAGGCCAGCAAGGCGATCTGAGGATCCTCCATCAGCCCTTGTCTGCTCAGCCAGACGTAAGGAAGGGCCTGACCCAGAACCACTTTGAGGGGCCAGGACAGATCCAGGCTCAGTTTGATCTGTGAGAGGAGAAAGTGGGTGAGTTTATACATTGAATTTATACACTGAATGTACAAAATATTGGGGACATCTTCCTGATATTGAGTTGCGTTATGTCAATGAAGTGATTTTGAAGTGAATTCATGTTCCTTTTAAAATTTTATGTTTTTGTTTTAACCCCAAATGAAATCACAACAAACCTCCTGTTCGGGGTCGGTGAGGCGTTCCAGGTTTCGGAGGAAGACTCTGTTGTGTTGGTACTTGGCCGCCTCCTTCTGCAGCAGGGAGTGGATGTGCTGTACCATCTCCTTTTCAAAGGTCCGGTTCTGCAGGTGCTGCGGCCGGTACAGAGTCTGATCTTTGCCCCGGAAAAGTTCCACCAGAATGCATTTGATGGTGGACTCCTGCACCACAGCTCTTTCCTGTGTTAGAGGAGAAGATTTTGGTTGGTTCAGCTGAACCCTGTACAGATGGAGCTTTCACTTCAGGGGTAGTTAGAGGTTTGTAATCTTTGACCCGGACTAATATAAATTTGCTGGTAGTGTTGGCATGTGAGGAGCCAGTAGAAACAGGCCTGTAATTTATGGGTTCAAGTTTGGGGTCCAAACCTATAGTTTCACAAACACTTTCTTACACACTGTTTTATTTAGCTGAAGTAAACCTACTGTAGTCAGAAGTGGTTGGACAGCAGCAGAGTCACCAGCCCGTGGTTGGGGAGGAGAAGACTGGAGAGATCTGAAGCCAGATTTGGTTGGTTTCCCCTCAGGGCCGCAGACAAACCTCTGGTCTCCTCTCCCTCCTGCAGTTCCTTTGACACTGAGAAAAGACCAACCATCCAACCCATCAGTGACAGGCTTGGTCTCTTCAAACAGTTGTGTCTCTGGGAACTGCTTCATGAAGGCAGCCAGGCTGCAGTCGAGGGCCAGAGGGTTCTGGGCAAGCGAGCTGCTGTCCGTCGGCGTCTTCACCTCCTCATGATCGTCACCAACAAAGAAAGTGCCGTCCACCCACACCACATCCCTGTTGGACGAGCGGGGCTTGGCGACTCTGCTCCGGTATTCCAGGATGTCCTGGTCAGTGATCCTGCGCAGAGCCTTCTGGAAGACCTTGGTGCACCGGATCCAAGTTCCATACTGCTGGAACATTTTCTCCCGCAGAGATTCAGGGAGAAGCTGAGAGAACAGCCTGGTCTCCATCTCATCTCTCTCCCTGGGTGCTAAGAGCAGAACAGAAGCATCGGTCAAGCAGTGTCATAATACTGGGAGCAGAGAACAAGGAGGGGTGAAGCAGTGTCATAGTGGAGAGTATTTCTAAAGTTAAAAAATCATGGGACCGGCCAGACCGCCATTCCTCCCCGCAACATGAATCTGGTTGTGTCGAGAACACCTATTGCATGAAGTGCAAGGTACTGTGGGATGTATAGCAATAAATGACCATAGCTTCTTCCATTTGATCACCTTGGTTCGGAGCACCTGACTCGTCGGCCTGCCTGCCTGGCTGGTACATAGTCAGGACGGCCTCGATGATTACACGTGGGATGGAGCAGAGGAGAGCAGGGTCTCTCATCGCCAGCAGTTTCTTCACCTACAGCAACAGACCAGGCATTTTTGTGAGAGGCAGTCCAGAAAGATTTGGACCAAGGACAATTTTTAGGAGGATTTTGACAAGATAGGGCATTAGGGGTTCAACTCCCACTAGGACAATCCATTCTGAAAATGCATGTGCTCACAGTATTGCATGAAAAACATATCCAACAAATGGGATGTGATTGGCACTGATATCCAGTTGTACCTGAATAGATGACCCAAAGCTCTTCATGAGGCAGCTCTGGAGCAACACGGCGGCTCTCCTGGTGTTACACGGTGGAGGAGGGAGACTGGTATCCACGGCAACACCTGGAACTCTCCGCAGGGTCTCCAGAGTCACAGCACTCATCTGGACAAGGAAAGGAGAGGTGATCACAATGGAGAAGAGAAGAGAAGAGAAGAGAAGAGAAGAGAAGAGAAGAGAAGAGAAGAGAAGAGAAGAGAAGAGAAGAAAAGAGAAGAGAAGAGAAGAGAAGAAAAGAAAAGAAAAGAAAAGAGAGGAAGAGAAAACTGAGTTAGATACAGTAGTAGTAGTTGTAGTAAGGGCAGTAGTAGTAGTAGCAGTAGCAGCAGCAGTAGTAGTAGTAGTAGTAGTAGTAATAATAGTAGTATTAGTAGTACACCTACATGGAGGCACAAGGCCAGCAGTTGTTGCTGATCCAGCCGTCCGACACCAAAGCCGTTCAGTGGGTGGAGCTTCAGCATCAGCTGGATAAGCAGATCTTCCACTAGCTCACTGCTGACAGTGAGTGTAGCAGGGAGAGGGAGGCAGTCTGCTGCCGACACCCTCTGTCAAATCACAAGCCGGTAAGTGTTTGCATTTACTTCATCAGCTTTTATGTTAGAACTAAATGGCTTCAAAATCTTTTCGACTTTTCTCCTCAGCTTGCATTTCTCTGATTTCTTTTCATAGCTTTCCTCCCTCTTCTCTGTCTTAGATCATCATTCTAAGATCACAGGAATAGTTTGATAGCCATTGTCAGGACACCATGGCTCTGACCTTTGAACTCTCACTATTGGTTGCTTGTTGGTGATGTAGGAATTTAAGCTTATGTTACTGTTGCAAATACTTAAAGTTTTGAAAATGTCTAAAAATGTAAACGTTACCTACTGTTTTTTTTTTTATATATGAACTTATATATGAACTTAAAATTATACATAGCCTATGTGACTGCAAACACAGTGCTTCCACTGCAAAACTGTCACTCTGAAAACATTTCTGAATCATTTTTGTCATCATACTTGACAGTTTTATGTTATTCATGTTGTCATGTGTTTTAAAATCTGTCAGCTGAACAAAATAAAACAGAATACAATAAAAACATTAAACTAATCTAGACAGGATTAGGTTTAGTTGAAAGTAAATTTAACTCGTCTCACTCACCAGTCTGTCCTGGTTAGGTGACAGCTGATCTGGGACCAGCTGGGCTATGTTCAGAGCCACCAGGTGAGCAACATATTGCTGGAGGATGGGTGAAGAGACCAACAGAGCTTTCTCCAGCACGGCTCTGGGTCCTAAAACCTCCTCCAAGCTGCCCAGGACGCACTTGGCCACCTGCAAATATACACCTTAGATATAATATGGTGGCAACATATATGCCTACTGTTCATCTTACACTCATTCAATGTATTTTTACATAATATTGTCAACACATTAAATGGCATTCCTGCTGCACTTGCAGCATTTGAACATGCCGGCAGCACAGTATCACCTGGTAGTGCGCAGTGGGCTGGAGCAGACAGTTGGCCTCCCGCTTCTCCTCCGTCACCTGGACCCAGGGGAAGGAGGGAGAGAGGAGGCGCTGTGTGTCCAGAAGGCCATGGGCCTGCAGACAATCCACAGACTCAGGGGCACAAGGGCTGATCTGGAGAACACAGAAGACCAACATGAGACATGAACTTGAGTTTCAACCATGAAGATTTAATGAAGGGGAAGCATGCATGTACTGTATAACCAGTATCTGCATCACCAAGGGAGGGAGCAAAAACATAAGGTGAGATTTGATCAACTATGCATGTAATACAAGTCAATACGTTTAATAGTTGGAGCATAACGTAATAAAATAATTCTGCAGAAGCCTGAACTGTAACTACTGGAGAATATTGTGATTATCCTTGGATTCAAAGGTTCCCATTTCATATCACATTGAACACACATCCATGATAATGTACCTGAACTGTCAGCTGGGAGATGACTTGTTTGAGGGAGTAGCTGTGGACCAGCTCCGTCCAGGACTGAATCCTGGTGTGGGTCTGGGCCTCAGCTTTCTCCACCTCAGAGGGACAGGAGTCCATGATCTCTACAAGGCAACCTGAACACCATGGAAAATAACATACAGCATGGTATGATACAGCATTTATTCAAGTTATTCATTTATAGTACAATATTACAGAGAAAGACACCAATAGCTCAATGAAATGTTTGAAGCCTCAAAGAAATGTAGCAGGAGCCTTGACAGCAGACAGACTCATATTAAAGCCGTAACTCCCCCATGTGAGGCTGATCAGGGCCTGGTTTCCCAAAAGCATTTTAGTATTAACTATGAGCATCTTGCTGCTAGGATGCTTTTGGGATCCTGATCCCAATACATTGCTGACTACACAGAGAATCATCCGATTTCACCTGTTTTTCCCTCTTACAACATCAAATTTATGTTACAAGAGGGAAAAGTGTCAAATTTGAGCTTTGCTGTGTAAGTCTAGCCATAGTGTTTCATTTGGGGACAATATAACTAACTGTAACATGTAACATTGCACTGACACTTAGGATGCTAAAATGTAGGATTTGTTTTAGGCTTGAACAGGTTAAGCAAGTGAAATTAGATAAGTGAGTGAAAAAAAAATCATACCTTTGCAGGGTCTTGGAGAAGGTGGTCACTGATAAGAAAGTGGTGAATGCACGCTCAAAGCAACAGCAGACAACAAGGTGAAAACACAGTCAATCGCAGTCGTGAAGACGTGGTGTATACGCAGAGTGAATCCATGTAAACTGACACACAAGGCGCATCTTGGACCTGAAACTCTGATTCCATAGATTCTAAACTCTACAACTCTCCATTGTGCCCTGTGACATCACAGTTCAATGTTGAAGAGATGCTGCTAAAATGGAAATGCTCTATTTTTTATTGCTCAGTGTATTTTTTTTATTTTATTTTATTGTGTTTTATTTTATTTCTGGGGCAGTCCATGCTGGCAGCTTGGAGGAACAGGGAAAACAATAGGTGGGGTCAGTGGAGGCAGATAGGATTTGCATTGATGCCACTCCATCAAAAACAAAGACACAGATGACAATGAAGTACATGAGATAACAGTCATACAGCATACCATACATACACACCTGAAAACACACATGTGCCAAATCCACACCTACACATTACACTTTGCAAAGAGTGCCCACCCTTTAATAAAGTGACCTAATGCCTTACAAAGGCCCTTCATTTACCTGACTTCTAATGCTTCCATTAAATATCACCTAGCCTGCACATTCAGGTGACAAACAATCTCTGTGTAGGTGTCATTATGGAGGCGTGAGGTTGGACAGCTAATGCTCTGGTACCTCTTCTATAGAAGGAAGGGGTTTGAAGAAAGAACTGGCAGGGTGTGATGGGTTGGTGGACAGTTTCTTTCTGTGAATACAGGTGGCATATGGAGCTCACAGCCAGTGATCTTAGCTGATGTGCTTGTAACTCTCTCCAGCTGCTTCCTCTCTTGAGCTGTTGTATTGACATACCATGTTGTGATGGAGAGGGTTAGCACACTCTCAGTGACAGCCCTGTAGAAGTGAACCATAGCTTCCAGAGTCACAGCAAATTTACTGAGCTGACGCAGGAAGAAAAGTCTGTGATGGGCCTTGCTGATTATAAGGCTGGTGTTGGCCTCCCGCTTCAGTGTATGGGAGATGGCAGTCCCAAGAAACTTCAAGCTTTTAGGATTATATATGTGCACAAGAGAGAATGAAGAAATAAAAGGAACAAACTATCTTGTATTATTATTTATTTCTGCTCAAAACCTTCTGGAAGAGATTTATACCGATTTCCAATATCTCCCCGAACTTTCCTTTTTTATTTTTAATATTGATTTGTTTATTTTTTGACCTCTCCTCACCTCCACTTCCCTTAGCTCCTTTGTAAATAGGCCAATATGTAAAATCTTTTACTATTTGATTGTGAATTTTCAAGAGAGGGGTCCATATTAGATATAGGATCCTGGGATCCATGCAATGAGATTAGCATGGAAAACCAATTACGCTACCAATTACGGGGATGGTGGCAAATTATGTAAGTCGTCAACGTTTTTTTCTTCTTTGTTGTTGTTGTTTTTTTGCTGTTATATTAATTATGAACAAAAACCAAGGGAACATTACAATGATACAAAATCTGTCAGGTGTTGGTCTAAGAAGAGGCAGAAAAGAAGGAAGAAGAAAAAAGGAGAGAATGGGCGGAAAGAAATAAATATGGGTGAAAAAATGGGTGAAATTACTATAGTTTCATTGAATGCTAATGGTCTTAATAATCCAATTAAAAGAAAGAAAATTCTTGGGTGATGTTATATCCTTGCAAGAAACATATTTGAATAGAGAAGAACATGACAAATTGGAGAAAGTAACATCAGCTCAAGTGTTCGCATCATCCCATAGTACAAGCAAGAAGAGGGGTGAGAAAGCATGTATCATTTGAAACTGAAAAATGTATAAACGATAAAGAAGGAAGATATGTTTTAGTGATAGGAAATATAGAAAACATACAAATAACTCTGCTGAATGTCTATATACCCACCTGGGCATGATTCAAACTTTATGAAGAAGAATTTATCTTTGACAGAAGCAAAGGGTAATGGGTGGAGATCTTAACATGGTTATGAATGTAAGATGAAACACAAATCAGAAAAAACAGCAAGTTTTGAGAAGAGCGGAGAAAGAAATAGGATTGGTTGATGTTTGGCGAATTTTAAATCCACAGGTTACAAAATTCACATACTACTCTGAGGCACATAAAACTTGTGTTCCCAATGTACTGGCAGTAATGAAAAAGTGGACAGATACGGCCTTCTGTTGCAGATATCGCCAATTTAAAACATAAGGTTTCACTGGACCAAATTACACACAACCCAGAAGTAGGCTGTGTTTGACCTTGATGGTAAAATTCATGTTTTTGTGATGAGTAATTTTTGAACAACCTTGTTTCAGGTCTGTATCAGATCAGTCACTATAACATTATGTGTGGGACAGAAGTGGAGGCAAAGAGCCGTGGCTATGCATATTTAAACATCAATATATCATTGTCAAATTAATTGTGATGCCATGTTATAATTACAATAAACAAGAGCAATATAGAGATGATGATGATGATGATGATGATGGTGATGATGAAAGTAAATTGAAAACGTCAAAATTAAAGCCCAAATTTAAAGCGGTGGATATTTTCATCATCACTTTCATCATCATTACTTTCATCTCTCTATATGGCTCTGCCATAAACAAGTGAGACCAGGGCTGAGATGATTGGTAGCCTCTATCTCATGCCAGTAAGTGCGAGTGTTTCTCAAAGTTAAGACCATATTTCCCCTAAACCCTGTTGCTTCCTGTCACAAAGAGGATGCCGCTACTTGTCTCCACTCCCCATTCCTGTCACACTGCTGTGCATTTCTTTTGATGCGCAATAAGAAGGACAAGAGCCAATAACTGATAAAGCTGACTTTTCCAACTTGTTCCACCATCTACTATTACGAGAAACTCTGAAAGTGTTGATCCATTTGTGCTGGAAAGACAGCGGCTGTCTTCCTGTTTTGTGCCACAAAGGTAAAAAACTGACCTGGTGGCACACAATGTGAAATACAGTGTAGAGGCTGACAATCTTCTTGGCAATGGTGCACTTATTATAGTAGCCTAATGTCTCAAAATTAATGTGGTAATGGTTTATTGATGTTAAAATACTATTGTGGCAACTTCTATTATTATTATTATCAATTTATAGTATTAGTTACATCTGGCTTTACTGCCTCAGCGTTAGGAGAGCGCATGCGTACGGGTTAAGGCCGTTAACCTCTGTAGTAGGCGGGCCGCGGGCCATTTTCTCAAATCTCGACAATCTTTGGTTTTACCGTCACGGCGCAGCCTCATCAGGATCATAGCCGAGCAGAGCCGAAAATAGCCGAGTGGAGCCGGGATTTTGGTGACGGCAGTCGCTCTAACGCCCGCCCCTTCCCCGGTTCTCTCCGCTGTCCTTCCCCCAGCGACACAGCTACCAGGCTGGCTGAGTCCCCGGCAGCACGGCGCGCAACACAACACTGACAGCTGCGACTGACTCACAACCGAGGGGAAAGATGGAGCACAGAGACGCCGACTTCAACATATTGCTAGCGACCGATTCATACAAGGTAAGGAACCCATGGCGGTGTAGACTCGGGATGAAACCACGCAGCGGGGGGCGGTAGTTGGATGAAAATAAATAAGTCAAGGTGGTTTCATCACCAGTCCCAAGGCCATCACAGTGCGCTCTGTGGCTGGTCTCTGTCCGTTCACACTAGGCCGAATGGGGAGGAGGATGAGGAGGAGAGGGCAGGTAGAAACGGGGTACCAAATTCAGAAAGCAAGCATCCCGCTTCGAGCTAGCTAGCTACATCTAGGACTGCTGATTATGGTGCTAGTTTACCACCGGCTTTGCTAGTCGCGGTGCTATCCAGCTAGCTAACCTAACGTTAGCTAGCGAGCTAACAGGGAGCGCAGGAGGGAGACAGAGGGGGTAGATATATAAAAGCTAATGCTAGCCACTAGCTAGCAAGTGCTGTGGATAATGTGGTACTGTGAACTGCACATGAGGAGGTATGAGGCAAGTCTGGTTTGCGAGTTTACCCGGGTAGCTATAATGTTAGCCAGCAGGTAGCAGCTAACATTACCGACAATGGCATCATTTCCAATGAATCAAAAGCGAAAGTTAAATAGCCTCTGGAGCATGTGAGGTTACGACATTGAAATTACCTCTTTAGACACAGATGACTAGAGGTCCTAAAAAGTCTTTAAGGAATTATACAAATCAAAGGCCTTTAGAAAGTCTTAAAATACAGTTAGCTGCAAGGTTTTAAGCAGCGATTGGTAACGTTATATATAACCGTATGTAAGTCAGCCTCTTAAGGTGGGTAAACTGAGTTTGGGCGAGTTTACCTCCCGCTGCTTTTAAGTCTTAATTACAGTTGCTGAGGTCTTAAAAAATATTATGTCTTCTCAGTGTACCTCCTGACAAGATATCATCCCGGTTATGCAGACCTAACTTAAAAGTCTGGTGTTTTTTATCTTCCTTATCAGCTCTAGTTTTGTTGTGAAATGGTTCTTACATTTCATTATTACTCTCACTAAAAGCCCTAAACAAGTATTCACTTGCTGAAACCTGCAGGTACCCTGTGTGAAATTCCTCTGTATTAACAGCAAGGTCGATGTACAGTGGCTCAGGTCAAAGGCATGGCCACAAGGGGATTATAATAGTTGATTGTAAATACATGGAGATTGGAAACCTTGGTCTTTGAGCTGTTGTGTCTGAATGTATGAACACTAAGGCAATGGAAAGTTTTAGAGTTTATCAAGGATGTGGACTTGTAGTCGTGACAAAGGCCATGTGGATTACTAGTAAGGAACACAAGTGTCATTAAAAATTCCAGAGGTTGTAATTATTTACAGTAGTGTCTATCTTTATAATGGACTCTGTAGCCAAAGGAGCTAAAAGGAAAGGGTGTGATGTGCTAAAACCTCCCATTGGGGTCCACAAATCAGAGTTTAGCCAGGTTATGTGTCATGTTAACACTCACTGTCTGTCTGCAATATGCCTTTATACTGCACTCATGTTAACTGTCTATCTGAATGTTGAGCAGTTTTACACATCTGCAATAACTAAAAAGTGTGAAATTACTGTTTACAATTGCTGTTATAACACGTCAGAGTTTGGAGGAAATTTTTGAATTTTAGCTTTCACTTTTGTTTTTGCAGCAGGGGGTTTTGTTGGAGGTGACTGCCAGCATGCAGCTGGCTTGCCGTGGTAACATTTATAGATCTGTGTTGGTGTTTCTGTGCGTGGACCTGAACTGCTAGATGTTAGTGTCAGTGTTGTGCTTTGTTGTATTCTGTCTAGAAGAAAAATGGAAGTAATAGTGTTTACAGTCTCTAAAGCAGAGTGGTAACGATGGCAATGATTTGAAAATGGCACATGACAACACTTGGTGGTGGTGATGGGATGGAGTCAAGCGATCTGATAGGGATGGGGTCGAGCGATCTGATATGAAGAGAAGTAATCTTGATGACTTGCTGCCACCGTGGTGTATTGCATAACTTGCATCTCCAAGAGGAAGCAGTTGCAACAGTTTGGTAAGCTGCATGAGTAAATAGCCAAACTCACAGTTATAAGACAGCTATAAGAAAACTACACAATGTTGCTTTTGCATGCTAAGTTCCACAAAATCCAGCTAATGTATGCTATATTAGCTCTAGTATTCTGTGTCTACCTTAGTTGTACAATACAGAATCGAAGCACTCTGTAGAAACACTGGTTGGAAAGCTATGCATGATACATTCAGGAATGTAAGTAAATGGCCAATATTAGAATTGGGACTGTTTTGCTAATGTAGGCTACATTAACTTGAAGTTATTATTCTATGCCTAACTTAGCCTAAGCCTACCTATGCAATAGCAAATCTAACCTTGCAGCGCAGGTAGGATCGGGAGCAAGTTCAGTTAAGCTGTTGAATACTACCTGTCCCTCCCCCACCACCCCTCCCCCTCACAGCTATATAAGCCTCCATTTCATTTTGAAAAGTATGGAAAGTCAACGGGGCACTGGGTGGGGCCAAGCGATGTCCTGCTTCCAGATAATATAATACTTCAATGGACCATGGGTGGGGTGGGGGGACCGAACACCAGGAGTGATGGAAAAGACAGGGAGTTTGGGCAGCCAGCAAAGAGGTTCAGTTTGCAAGAAAAGCTCAAGGGAAAAAGGCTAAAATTGAATGGTTCAGAGTGAGATAACGAGCTACAAAAACTTAAACTGAACTTTAAAATGTAGTCTGTGGCTGAGGGATAAAGAGAGAATGTGTGAGCGTTAGCAAGAGATAACGAAATAGAGGGCAGGGAAGTTGCATTCTTCTGTCCTCTTGAGTCCGTACATCAGTCTGTGCAAGTCATTTGTATTTAATGACTCCAAAGAAATGTTTCTTCAACAGTGGGTTGAGTGCCCAAAATGGCTTGCGGACCTGTCTCAGGTGGGGCTCCACATAACAAAGAGTAATGCTATATTTCTGTAGCACTTTTCTTAACAACGTGCTGTACAAATATGCTTTAATGAGCCTGGGTCCCAGGGTGAGACTAATTCATTCAGTTTGATTCCCAGCCAGGCTCTGAAAGTGTATGAACCTCTTGTCTTAAGTCTTTTTACATTAGGTCTTCAGGCATTTGAGTCAGGTGTACCGCAGAATAGATGTAATGGAGCAACTCCAGCCAAGAAATAAGATGTTGCCTTACCTTGAAAGGCCCTTACAGGGTTTAGATTTACTTTTAAAGTCACAATGAAACAGCAATTTGAGAGCATCTTGCTTCCTTAATGCCATGTATTTCCTGTTGAAACAGGATAGTGAGGTGGGACAAAATGTGTGGAGGGATCATAAAAAAGTATAAACCAATGGGATATCAGTTTGGGAGAGAAACACGGTTTTATTTGATTGTTTTAAAAAATCGTTGTTACAAAAATCTGTGATGGTTTTATTGGTGAATTTTTATGTACACCTCCTAATCGATTAGCCTAGTTGACAGAAAATTAATCTGTTATAATTTTGATAATCAATTAGGCTAATTGTTGTAGTCATCTAGTAAAAAAATTCCAAACATTTGCTGCTACAGCTTTACAAATGTTAAGATTTGCTTGCTTTTCTCCGTTTCATATCATAAAATTAATACTTTGTGGGGGGTTTTTGGCTGCTGGTCAGGTCAAGTAAACAATTTTAAAACATCACTTTGGGGTTTGGTAGCTTGTGAAGGGCATTTGTCATTACTTTTGACATTTTATAGACTAAATGGTTAATTGAAAAAATAATAGATCTATCGATAATTAAAATAATCGTTAGTTGCAGCCATTTATATAGCCCCTTCTTCTACCCCTCGATAATGACTATCAAAGTGCCCTTGATGACAGGACTTTTCCCTATCAGCTCCATTGGAGCTGCTCAGTGGCGGACAGAAGAAGGCTGAAGTTGCTCTTGGTAGATACCAGGTGTGAATGTGTCCAACATAATGGGTGTCAAGCAAGGCATTTCTGAGAAGAAAGTGTGTTTAGTCAAGCTACTTTAGTTAAAGCTGAAGAGAAACAACACAAGTCAGCTGAATAAGGATAAAAAGTCAAGACAAAAGATTTGGGCTGACACTGATCAAATTTCATGCTGCGTCTTTCCCAGGTGAGGTGCACCTGTTTTACCAGACCAGGATAATGTTACTGTTCGTCTCTTTGCTGTCTCCTCTGATGCAGTAAGCTAGCCAGTAAAGTCACACAGACAGTGAGCTTACCAGCCAATGAGGATTCGACTGTCTAGCCTCTTAATTACTGAAGCAGCTAATGTCACCACATGGTTAGTGGCTGTGTGTGTGGGTATGCATTCTTGTCTCATTGGCAGTGGTTTGTATGTGTCTGTTTGTATCTCAGGTGTGCTTGTGTGTGTGTCTGCACACAGTTCTTGCATGTGTTCTAATCTTTGCTGTACATGTGTCTGTGAGTGCTTGTTTGGTGTGTAAAGACAGAGAAGGTGTATTGCAAGTATAGCGCCAGATTGATTAGCAAAACAATCAGAGGCATTCACTTTGTTCACAGGACATAAAGACAAGCTGCACCTGAATGCCTGAATTGTGTTTTGTCTCGTTGGATTGAAAAGAGAAACTCTGCTGCGAAGCTGGGCTAGTCTGTTGTCTGGAAACACATACACACAGACATATAGCCTACACACACACTCACACACACACACACACACACACACACACACACACACACACACACACACTATGACAACATGCTACAACAACACTAAACAACAAGGAGTTTAGTGTGCAGGTGAGGAGTCAGGCAGATTTGTACGTTGGGAGGAGGTGTATGTCGTTACTCTCTATCCACAAATCAACCACACAGATTTTCAAAGAAAACCCACAACACAAGTTTGTTGCCACAGGACCACATTTACATAACATTACATTAGACATTTTGCAGACCCTTTTATGCAAAGACAGTAGTCTAGACTAGAGAGTGTCTTGCGTAAGAACACTTTGATGGGACACATTGGCTGTGGTGAGGTTTGAACCTGTGACCTTTAGGTAATGGGATGGTCCCACCAGGCATTAGGCCACACTAAGGCTCATTTTTCAAAGTAAGCATGACAACACTGAGAAATGCCAAAATATTCCATTAGATCTCCTTTGATAAAAACAATCCATAAAGGATACATGCTGTATGATTTGTAACTAAGTAGTATTAAGTAGTAGTAATGTTTGTAGTATAAACTTGTTATCATATTGGATAATAAATGGATAATATCATTGGATATGGATAATATCATCATGAGGAGGCCTGTATAGTGCGCCTTGAAAACTAACTAGGTTTGCACCAGACACGACTGTGTTGCTTCAGTAATTTGTGATTTTAAAACTGTGTGTTTCTGCGAGTTTGTGTGTATGCACTGGCGTGTGTATGTTGTGCCACTGTGTGTGTGCGTGTGTGCGTGTGTGTGTGTGTGTGTACACATACACGTGGTCAGGCCTACGTGTCATGTTGTGTGTCTTGACTCTATTTTGAGTCCTCTAAAGCCCAGAGGAAAGGACAGAGACAGGGTCAGAGAAACTGAGTAGTTCACTGACATTTACTTCTCTTCTCTTCTCTTCTCTTCTCTTCTCTTCTCTTCTCTTCTCTTCTCTTCTCTTCTCTTCTCTTCTCTTCTCTTCTTGTGCCTAGTTCCTATTTGATGCTTGTTTATCTAGATTGTGATCTAGACTTGGGGATAATTTCACAGGTAGTTATGCCAGTGGTTTTTGTGAGTACTAGGGTGAGAAATTGAGTCATTCCCAAGGATGTAGTGTAATGAGGATCGAGCCTGTGACCCATATTGGGCACTGTTTAAAGGGGATTGCTACCCATTTTCATTAGTAAAATATGTCTTTCTCCACCCTTCGGGAAGTACTGTGATAATTGGCAATTCTGGCTCTCGAACCAAATCAAACTTTTTGCCTGTGATCACAGTATTCCCTGAAGGGTCGAGAATTTATTTTACTGATAAAAATAGACGGCATTCCCCTTTAAGGAACCTTGGTGCAGACTATTTCAAGGCTTATTTCACAGATGGGTTCGATTAAAACCCGTTCCTGGACTCCCATGGTTGTAGATGACGACTATTCAAATTACGGTCTGTAAAATAGAATAAATGTTGTTTATCAACTACATTTTGTGTGAATTTTGGAAGAAGAGTAGAAGTAACTGACAGATTACAAAATGAAGTACTAAGTGAGCTGTAATCTGCATTGGATTACATTTTACTTGAGTTCTTTCAAGAAGTGGTGGCTGGTGTTAATTTCTCACTCTGCTAATAACCATCAATGATGGCAGAGTTCAGAGTCTCTGAGTGGCCGGTAATGTCAGTAGGGTTAAATCCTCAAATGGACCACTGTACTCTATGGGAATCCCTGGAGTCATTTGGGGTATAATTGGTGGGCAGATGGCTACAGTCATCCCTGTATCCTTTCTGTGTGTGTGTGTGTGAGTGTGTTTGGGGCGTTGTCTGTTTTTCTCTTTCGTTATGCTATTTATTCTGTGTGTGTGTGTGACACACAGGGGGACAGGTCCGGACATGTCTCAGTCTTATTGTGGCATTTATGTGATTAGGCGGAAATGTCAAGCACACACACGCACACACAGTTCATTGGTAACACTGCTGCTGAACCTGAATGTTCACTATAAATCATACAGATAAGATATGAGGCTGATGTTTCTTAAGCTATTGGTGGAGGCCCAAAATAGCTTTCCAGCCTGTGTCTGTTCGGTCCTCACATGACAAGAGTGATAATGTCAGACAAAATTTTTCTTTTTGGCTGAGAAAGCTTCAGGGGGTTAGACGAAAATGACAATCCCAAACAATTATTTCCACAAGATATTGTGATCATGAATATTGATCACAACTATTAATGTCAATGACTTTGGATGAAAAATTATTTAATTGTGTGTTTAGCATCTTACATCAGTATCTTAGGTATTTACAACAAAAATAACAGCCATTCTAAATAAAATTAATCCAAATGTGTCATTATTGTCTAATTATACCAGAAGTTCTACATTCTACATGATTAATTATGCAGCCCTAACAACTACTGTACTGGAAATAGGCATAATTCTGTGTATGCGTGTGTGTGTGTGTGTGTGTCTATTTGGGGGGGGGGGGGGGTGGGCTTCCATTTACATGTGCCTCTTTGGTGTGTGTGTGTGTGTGTGTGTGTGTGTGTGTGTGTTTGTGTGTTCGTGCACACTTCTGTGTAATGTGAGCACATAATTTAGGACTCGTGCATCTTTAAGTCACCTGACTAATAAGGGAGGCTAGTGGACGTAGAGAGCTCATTTCCTTTTATACTTCCAGTTAAAGAGTCTGTCTGTCTGGTTTGGTACCAGTTCAGTAAGATTGAACAGATAATGATTACAAATTTTATCGTTCATTAAGGTCCGTGTGTATGTGGGTGGGTGATGGTTTGGGGGTTTGGGGTGGGGCGTAGAAAGGCTGTCTGAGAAAGTGGCTCCAGCCTCCCGTTAGCGCTTGGTAGCACTAGCCAGTGCAGGTCAGTAGGTTATGAAACAGTTTTGTGAGCCTAGCCTCACTGTTAGTACAGCTATGGAAGTGTATGGAATAGCCTGTAGGGGAGTTGGGCAGGAGGGATGAGAACACCATCATGAAACTGCAAAAACTCATGCCAAGAAGAAGTCTCTGACCAGTCTCTTTTTATGTAAAAGAGTTTAAAACTTGATTAATGGGCATTTATTTTTTTGAAATGTGTTGTGAGCTAGCTCATAGCATCGCCTGTTATCTGTACCATGGAAACATGTGATGTGTTGTGTAGAGATGCACCGATCGATCGGCCGGTGACCGGAATCGGCCGGTTTTCAGCTGATCGGCCATGACCGGTGACCGGCCGATCAGTCTCATATATCCGATTCTGTGCCGGTCAAATTTAAGACAACGGTAAAAACTCCGCTGTAATTAAGCAATATTACACGAGAGGGTGTGCGTTACCGTGATGCTTACGGACCTCGGCGCTGACCGCATCACTGTCGTGCCAATAATGACGGTAACGCACACCCTCGAGTGTAATATTGCGATTATACAACAGTTACCAACAAAATAAAAGATACAAACAAAACGTATTCATATTGTGGGGCAATTCGCTCTCAAAATAAAAAAACTTTTTGCTAGTGTTATCTCCGTTTCCCTGGAAATACATGGGATCTGACTAATAACTGGAAAACAATCAGTCACGTCAGTAGACTCCTATGTAATGGAACCTAATTTACTACTCCAGCAAGTAGGCGGAGCCTTAGTAACGACCTAGCAACAGAGACGATTTCTAGTCCCTGTTGAGTCAGCCAGCCAACTTGAGCTAATGCTTTCTAGAGATCGCGGGATTTCCCAAACTGAATAAATACCACACATATAAACACAAAACTGCCTTGCTAGCTCAATCTTGTTGTAACTAAGATATCTGCTGAAAAAAATAATTTTTCCATGGACAGATTTAGCTACTATCTCCGCGAACTTCACATGTATTTTTAAGCTAGTAGCGCCGTGTCACCGACTCACCGGCACAGCTGATGGATGGCAGAGCGTCTGGTAACATCAAGGCTGAACAGAGTTAGTGTAGCGTTATATTTAAATATATTGTATGATAATATGGCGGAGTAATATTTAGTGATGAGCACGGCTAGGTGTGCTGTCATGCTGATTTGATCACGTTCTAAATGTCTAGTTGATCTATCAGATTGCTTGGTCGGAACTACCTGTTGTATAATAGTCCATAATAGTAATAGTCCGTGTGTTGTTATATAGATCTGTTTATATAGATCTGTTGCACCTAGATCTGTTTTCTTTCGGGAAAGTATAAAGTGGGATATACTGCAATTCATTTTCATTTGGATTTTATTTGTTCAAAAAAGCTCTGTCCAGTAACCTGGAGCACTTTTTTATTTTGAGATTTGTTTGAGTGAGAGTGAGAGAAGGTCCTGTAACCTGGTGCAGTTTTGGAGAAAATGTAAGTTATTAATAGTCAATGTTTTATTATGAACATACAATTGAATTTTAATTTTCCATTAAAGAAAAGTTACAAAAATGTTTGTGTGTGCTGTCAATTATAGTTCTTAGAAAGAAAATCGGAATCGGCCAAAATCGGAATCGGCAGGTCAGACTTTTAAAAAATCGGAAATCGGAATCGGCCAAGAAAATTGCAATCGGTGCATCTCTAGTGTTGTGTTATGTTATCTTAAGTTGTTATCGGTTTTATATATTTTCAAAGTATAGCCTAACTCGGATTAATTTCTTTGTATTTCAGTCCAGTTTTGTGTGTCATAATTCCTAGCCTAATTCGTCCTGTGTATGTGCTCTGTCTTCTGCAGGTAACGCATTACAAGCAGTACCCCCCCAACACGAGTAAAGTGTACTCCTACTTCGAGTGCCGCGAGAAGAGGACAGAGCCCACCAAGAACAGAAAAGTCAAATACGACAAAACTGTCTTCTACGGCCTGCAGTACATCCTCCACAAATACCTAAAAGGTAAGGCTTGCAAACTAAAATATGATGCTCCGGAAGGTCCCAGTTTTGAATCTGCGGGTGAGCTGGAGGAAAATATGAGAGGAGGAAGTGAGTGAGTAATGTTCACATCTCCCTCAACAGCTCCCTTAAGACATCAAAGTGCCCTTGAGCAAGGCACTGAACCTCCGACCTCCTCAGTAGCTGTGGTAGCAATGGGCAGAAACTCCCTCCTCTCTGCTACCACTCCCCCAGGCCGTTGGTGTAAACAGAAGTGTGTTCTCAGTCAACCTCCCTGATTAAATAAGGGTAAGATAGAAAGGCTTGGATTATGTAACCCAGACATAGACTTTATTAACCTTTTATTTATCCAAGTTGACAATGCACACATGCACTTTGTCAGCGTCATCCTGCTTCACATTCACACCTGCGAGCTGCCCACTACAACCACAGTCTTCTTCTACTGCCTCTTTGCCAGGACGAGACAAAATATTCTCAGTTTGGATTCAGGCCCAGAGCCAAAACCAAAGGTTAAAATTAAAAACTGAAAAACTATTTGTTTATTACAAACCTTAGCCCAAATAATGTATTATATGCTGCCAGAAATGAAATACAAAAGCAAGTGCATTTTTTTGGTTTTGAGGGGTCATTCAGAGGTACAGGTAATAAGTAAACCCTGGCTATCGCTGTAAATCTTTGGAGTGCAAACAAAGCTAAGTAGAGCCTTTTGTGACACTCTATTGGTCCCCGTGGGAGATATTGATCTTTTTGCTCACCAGAATAGTCAGAATAGCACTGCTGGAGCTGGTAAAGATTCAATGTCTTGCTCAAGGACATTTCAGCAGGGCAGGTGCTTGTTTTCGTTGTCCATCCGGTTTTAAGGACATTCCCTTTACTTATTACACCATCAGATCATAGTTTGACATCCCACCTCAGACAGAATAATAAAGTTTATATAGCACTTAACGAAAAAGGTTACAACATGTTTTACATTGATTAAACGGTAGAGGACATAAAACAAAGAGAGCAGTTTAAGAAGAGAGAAAAGGCTATTCAAAAATAAAAGCTGAGAGACAGAAATATGACAAAATATAATGCATATAATAGTATTTATAATAGTAATAGTAGTAGTAATATTAATATTATAATAGTAGTATATATTTAAAGCAACTCTGTACCAACATCAGATAAATTCAAGTGCGCAAAAGTGAATTTTTAAGTGGTTTATTCTGATCTCATGGGGCATGTGAGAGAGAGGCAGAAAGAGTTTAGGAGGGTGAGAGAGAGAGAGAGAGAGAGAGAGAGAGAGAGAGAGAGAGAAAGCATCTCCCCCTGTCTCTTAAGAGGATTTCATGGTGTGGTAGCAGAGGTGCAGGGGAGACAGAGAGCCCGGGATAACAGTGAGGGAGAAGACAAAAGAACAGCTGCTCTTTCACCGTCTGAGGAAGAAAGGCCAGCTGCCTGCGAGGAGCGTCCCTCTGAAAGCTGAAAGATTCAACCAACTATTAAAGATGCAATCAGCAATTTATTTGACTCATACATTTTAGGTATACTCTCACTTAAATTTGAAGAGGCTGAAAATAATGTTTTGGAACTTTCTTATCCAAATTTTACAAATTTAAACACTCCTATATTGTTAACTTAGTTGAAATACTGGCATTTAGTTCAGCCTGAGGCATAACTATGCAAGGCTGGATGCATGCTAATGTGATACGTTATCGATCCCTGTAGAGAAATTGTCTTTAGGCTTTCCCCGCTCTACAGGCAGGTCAGGTACAGAGCAGCACCTCTGGAGCTGTTGGGGATTCAGTGAATTGCTCAAGGGCACTTCAACAGGGCGGGCACTTCGGGAATCGAACCTGGCTGTTTCCAGTTACAGGACGCTTTCTCTAACCACTAGGCCACTCTGCCGCCCCTCATACTACATTTTCGAGTCCTTGAACTTACAAAGTGTCCCTCATATTTCTTCTAGGCTGAGTCATGCTTTAAATGCAATCTTTTCTAACTCTAATCTCATCAGGGGAGCAGAGCAACACAAAATATAAAACAGATCCTCTTGGATAAAGGTAGAATCAAGGGGAAGGCGAAAGCAAAACAACTGTTTACCCTAACCATCATCCCAGTTGTTAAAGGGATACCTTGACATTTGGACTTTTAACAGGATTAACTTCTTGCATAGGAGGAAAGCATTTTTCATGTTTTTTCCCCTAAATTTCCCCAAAATATACCATTCCTCAGTGCAACCAAGAGGGCCTTTCTAGCCATGAGCTTGGAGGTAGCTATGCCCCTTGGTTTCCATGAGTGATGCTAATGATGTCAGCAAGTGATATTATAGAAACGTAATTGTAGTAACCTTTTCTACTACATATGGCAAATGTTTCAAGAAAAATTTTATTTGAAGGTATCCTCTTAAACTTGAACCACTCTTTTCCTGTAGTGGTTTGTTGTTGTGAACAATGTTTTCTACTCAGTGGTCTTACTCAGTCTAGACTAGAAACTAGCCAAACGTGAGATGAGACAAGTAGCTGGTTGGCTGCTGTGTGTGTGTGTGTGTGTGTGTGTGTGTGTGGACAAAGACGCCTTATCAGAGTGCGAAGGGATGCTCCTAATGCAATTACAGTGGACAGTAGAGTGGCATTCCAATGCCTTCTCTCTTTCTATAACACTTTATCCATAATCTCTTTCTCTCCTACTTATTTCTTCCTACTCTCTCTATCTCTGCCTCTTTCATCTGTCTATCGCTTTCTTATGCTTTCTTTCTGTCCATTTTCACTTTCCCTCTCGTGAAATCTCTTCCTCCACTTCCTCTGGTATTTCAATCCTTACCCCCTCCCCTCTTCCTGTCATTTCTCCTCCTCCCCTTCCTTTTCCCTTTCTCTCCACCTCAAATCTCCTCCATTTCCGTTCTCCTCCCTCCCTCCCTCCCCCCCCCTTTCCTCTCCAGGAAAGGTGGTGACTCCTGAGAAGATCCAGGAGGCAAAGGAGGTTTACAGGGAACATTTCCAGGATGACGTTTTCAACGAGAAAGGCTGGAACTACATTCTGGAGGTAACGCACACACACACATTGGTGTCCAGAAAAACATTTTTTTCAAGGTGATATTTTATAATTAGTAAGGTACCTGGAGCGAGATATGCAGGTGAACACATACACAGACACCAATACACACTTAAGTTTATATAAGAAATATTTTCATGCTGATGTGAGATCAGTTGTCTCACAAACACACAAATGCGAACTCACACACACACACACACACACACACAGATCCTTTCAGGGTGACATTTTCTCACGTCTGGAGGTACTTTCATTCTCTCCCTCTCTCTTTCTCTCTCTCTCTCTCTCTCTCTCTGCCTCTCTCTCTCTCTCTCTCTTTCTTTCTCATACTCAGGACAACATACAATACCCTCCTGATACACAATAAGACCCCATACACACACAGCATCTACATGATATTCCCATTGGGACACACACACACAAAGCAAGCTTCCAATCTGATTACCTGCAGATTGAATTTGTTGCCAGATTGAGTTTGACGTCTCCTAAGCAACTTTTGATCATAAAAACCATCGCGTCAGGCTCACATTCTTCACCCTATGACAGAAAATTAGGTCAAAAATAACAAGCAGACATGTGTCCAGTGATTTGGTGGTTAATACTCCTGCTGGCTGAATCCCACCAGAACCTTCTATACTGTATATTCCCCCAACTGTGTCTCCCAGCCTTGCTACTATCTCAATACAGAAAAAAATGGAATGTCCACCCTCCAGTACCAGTCATGGAGGAGAGGCTGTAACAGTGTAACTCTGATTGAGATATTTGTGTGTTTGTGTGTGTGTCTTTTGTATTTACAGAAATACAATGGCCACCTGCCCATCGAAATCAAGGCAGTGCCAGAGGGGAGTGTGATTCCTCGAGGCAACGTTTTGTTCACAGTGGAGAGCACAGACCCCGAATGCTACTGGCTCACCAACTGGGTGGAGGTGAGACTGTTTCCATACTCTCTATCGGGTCCCAAAAGGGCTAGGGAGTCCTCATATGACACAAGTAGTGCAGTTTTTTTATTTAGTTTAGTAACTCTCTTTCCATCCAGGCTTAAAAGTCCGAGGCCCATTGGTATAGGAAGGTAAAGGCCTATTTTATTGTTTTATTATCATTATTTTAATACTGTCATAAAACTAATGGTCCTCAGTTCTAGATTAGCTGAGTCACATTGAAAGCCGTTGTGTAATACTCCTCAAACTCACTCATAATAGTACATTTAAATATTAATGCACTAACCAAAAATCACCACTCATACTGCTACTAGAACTATATTGCTGAGCAGAATAATAAGACTTAATAGTTTAAGTTAATCATTATTGGTTACATATAAAAGACTTATGCAACATTCATGCTCTTTTTTTCTTGCAGAGGTGTGGTACGACAGTTTTATAAAAGCTGTAAAGCACTCTGCTTAGTGGCATGCCTAGCAACACCTCTTAGCTGTTGTTAACTCGCTGTTAATCACAGCCGTAACTCGCTGCTCAGTGATGTGCTTCTCCTGTGGAAACTGCGGGGAACCGATTCCCTCAGGTTTTACCCCTGAAAAGTCCGACAGCTGAGGGTCAGGAGCCAGTAAAATCTCCCGAATACTTGGCAGCTGTTGTTTTGTTTTTTTTCTTCTTCTTTTTCTTAATTGACAAACTCATTTATGAAAGCGCAGAATCAACCCCTTGCCCTGACCAATGTTCTGTTCCCTGAGGCATCGCATTTCAGGAATTGCTCTGAACCTGACAGAGAATGTTTGCCAATCTTATTCAATTACAGTTTAATTCAGGCCATCTGAGGCCAATTTTTTTTCCCCCTGTGAAATATTTCATTCCAAACCTCCTGTCTATTTTGTAAATAGCTGCTTTGTTGTAGTCACTAACATGTTTGGTGTAGTACTTTGATTGCAATAATCTAGACACAAACATCAAAATAATTGGAATTGACGGTTAATCGTAGTTGTGGTCTGCAATTTGGAATAAATTGTCCATTCACCCTAATCTTCCATTAATTTGGAAGCAAAGTAATCTGATTGCATCAAACTGAGTTTCAGGAAATCCACCAGATGAGGCTAATAGTGAGTGTGAGCACTAACAATTGTTGTTTCAGAGCACTTTGTTACACAGTTTTTGTATCACAAGTACAACATGAAGTTGATTATTACAATTTGAAGCAGGCCGTCTGGAATTATATTTTAAGGGAACGTCCTCAAACCTGCAGGAATTATATTGAGTTAACATACAGATTCGCTCCTTACTGATCTCAGGCACCTACACTGCATGAACACACTGTCCGCAGTGACTCGGCAAGACTTAAGTCAGTTACCATGAGCGATATCCTCGCTGTCTTCCCCTCCCTCTATCCCACTCTTGCTCTCTTTGAGTCATGCTGCCTCTCTCTCTCTCTCTCTCCATCTCCGTCTCTCTTTCTCTTCGTTCCCCATTTGTAAATATAAATAAATATCACATGTAGTGATTTGAAAGATGCTTAAAATAAAACAATGAAAATTATGTTTGTAGTTCTCATACTTTTGATGCTGATAGAAAGCAGTTTTATCTTTTGATATATAATGGAAAGTTGGTGGAAACCTGCAACACACTGATCTTGGCATTAATCTCACATTTTTAAGAAATTATAAGTTTGGCTTGGATTGGGCATAAGCATAAAATCTGCTCTTAATGTGTTTCTCTCTCTCTCTCTCTCTCTCTCTCTCTCTCTCTCTCTCAGCAAGTTTAGCAAGTCTCTTATTCATAATGTTTAATTAATGTGGATCAGTAACGTAATACACACACACACACTTCTAATGGAACACACAGCAAGGCAAGAGGAGGGTGTTTAGACATAGGTCACACACTGTCAAGTTCACAGTGACAACACACACATGCACACACACTCCGGATATAATTGGACACATGATACATGCCCCCACCCACACAGTCATTCTCCCCGGTATAAATACATGCATAAACACACAAACACACTCAGCCACACACACACACACACACATACACACACACACACGGTCATTCTTCATGGCTGATATAAAATTAGACGTAGTGCTCAGCCTGGTGTCCTTGGGCTGCGTCATTAGTTCAAACTCTCTCACTCTCTCCCACTCTCTCTCTCTCCCTTGCTCTTCCTCTCTCCCTTATTCCCTCCCTGTTCCTGTCTTTTTCTCCCCTCTGTCATTCTCTCTCTCTTTCACTTGCTTTCTCTTTGTTTCTCTCTCTTTCTCGCTCTTTCCCTTTCTCCTTCATTCTTACTCTCTTCCTCCCCCCCTCATTCTCTCTCTCTCTCATTCCTTATGTCCCTCCATTTTGTTCTGGGACATTGACCGAGAAGTTATGTGGGAGTGTGTGTGTGTGAGCGAGCGTGCACGTGTGTGTGTGTGTGTGTTGTGTGTGTGTGTGTGTGTGTGTGTGTGTGTGCATTCTCATCTCATGAGTGTTGTTTTACCATAGCGCTGCCCGTGTGACAGTTGGACACCGTCACATGATGATCACATATTTCAAGTTATATTAATATCACAATCGACTGAGACGGCATTTAATGTGATACAAAACTTTAATTTATCTCCATAATTTTCAGGTCAGAGTAGTAAACGGTAAAAAAGTATACATCTGGACAAACAACAGACAAGTAACCTTGTGTGTGTTTGTGTGTATCTAGATTCTGTCATTATGATACTAGGTTACATGTTAAATACTAGGTTACACAGGAAAAGGTCAACGTGCAGATAAGACGGAGGCGGCATGATCTTGCGTGTGTGTGTGTGTGTGTGTGTGTGTTTTGGTGTGTGTGCCGACATTAGCCTTGCTCCGGCAGTCACATGAGTCCATATTATGGTTTAGATTATGATTAGTCTCAGGAGGCATGTGACCTGCTCAGGGTTATAGGGTGGACCTGGAAAACCCACACTGCATAGTATCTAGTTTGCATGTTGTGCAAACTAGTTTAGTGGAGACTTTGAGTGTAATAGTAAAAAAAATGAGAATACTAAGTTTACAGAAATATCATTTTTCAGCTCGTTTTCATTTCTGTGAGGGAGTGTTTTCTAATTGTTACTAAACTGTGCATTCTTTGGTTTTGAATGTTTGCCATGCCTAGTCTCTCATCTCTTATGCTGTTCCTGAGGCTTAATAGTCACACACACACTTATCTGTGATTCATAATACACGCACAAGACACAGCTCTAAATTAGTTGTGAAATGTTACTAACACACAGTGTGTAATTCTATGATAATATCAACTCTGCTATTAATTGCAGTAGGAGCCAGACTAAATTTCAGGCACCAGTGACCCACATCTAAGGGAAGGATGGGCAGCATTAGAGTTTAGACAAGAATTAAACAGTCCAAGCTGATGGTCACCATATTAGAATGAGTTCTGCACTAAGAACAGAGGTGAACGTATGATTTTAGAATCCAATATATAATGTAATATAACCCAAATACATCTAAAATGTAACTCCTACTCTGACAAAATGATTTCTGAAAATGTCACAAAAATAGAATTTACTATTGAATATCATTGGAGGATTTGACTATCTTGGTGCCTTTGCTTACAAATGGATGTGTGGATGGGTAAATTGATAGAGACAGGCAGACAGACTTGCACACACACACACCCAAGCATATATACTGTACACACACAACTATAGAATTTGGGTGTCTATAAGTGGTGAGTACAGATAAGCCATGTGTTTTCATATTGAAATCTATGATTCTGGTCCAGAGTTGACATGAGGCGTCCCGTTCCCAGAGTCTGCCGTGTTTGAATCAGCAGCCCCTTCTGATCCCCGTGAGCCTGTTGGTTTTGGGTTGTGGCACAAGTTAAATTCTGGGAAAGCAGGACGGTTTCACCGCACACTCCCTGCTCTTATCGGAGAAACACATAACTGCGATTTTTCTGTGTTACTGTTACTTGAATTGTAAGTTTACATGGTTATGTGTTGAATGAGTTTCATGACCTTTGTGCCTTTTTAAGATATAATATAATATAAAATTAAAAAACTACATAGGCAGAGAAAAAAAAAATTCACCTTTCCACGTTTTTTCTCCTTTCCCCATCTCTTCTGTTATCCTACTCCTATCTCTTGTTCTCCCTGGAGAGAGAGCATGTTAATATAATTTCTTTCTCAGACAATCCCAGTCCAGATCTCAACAGAATCACCTCAATTACAATAAAACAGTAGAGTCATTTTACAGGAATTTGTCATGATGACTTTGGTATTCACAACTTATAGAGGTTCACAGTACATACTGGTGTGGTATAGAGACAACAGGACCTAAACTTCATATCACACTACATCTCTGCATTCAGTGAAATATTCTCACACCCCAAAATGGAAATACAGATCCACTGATCCGTACTGAACTGAACTGTATTCAACTCCCTGTTTCTCTCTCCACCTCTTCTCTCCTTCCTCAATCAGACCATCCTGGTGCAGATCTGGTACCCCATCACCGTGGCGACCAACTCCAGAGAGCAGAAGAAGATCCTTGCCAAGTACCTCCTAGAGACCTCTGGGAACTTGCAGGGCCTGGAGTACAAACTGCACGACTTTGGCTACAGAGGCGTCTCCTCGCAAGAGGTAGAATACAGTAGCAACTTGTGGCAACTTGGCAAGGTTTTTGAAGTGCAAACTGCATGACGCTTGGACGCATCCTAGCTGTAATGCAAGTTAAAGGAGAGGAAGAGCAGGGAAAAGTCATTTTGAGAAAAACTTAGGAGGCTGGTGGTAGGTCAGAGGTTAGAGAAACGTGCTCAAGAGTGGAAGGTCGCCGATTTGAATCTCGTAATGGCTGTGAAAATCTGAGCTGAGCAATTAAAAAAAAAAAATCGAAATCACAATATGAACTTCTGCAATTTCCAAATCGCAGAGGCTGCAAGTAATTGCTTAAGAGAGGGGCGGCCAAAACTGATTTCTAACCAAGGTGTTTTAGAGCTGCAGGTAATCTTTGGTCCATGAATCAAGTACTGTACTGGTGAAAACCTTTCATCATACTCAAACTCAGTAAATCCTGCACACTGATGTCAATGTTTTTTTGAACTAAATCACTTTTCTTTAAACAATCCTAAAGTTCTAAAAAAAATGTACGACAAGAAAAACTTCTAATCGCAAGTAGAATTTTTTGTAAAAAAAAAAAAAAAAAAGTAAAGGTTATTTAAAAAGGGAATAAATGAAAAAATGATTATGGCCATGGGAGATGCATAATGTGAAATCGTGGTCATTCATCTCCCCTGCTCCCTCTCCCTCCTGTTTGCAGACCGCAGGCATCGGAGCCTCCGCCCACCTGGTCAACTTCAAGGGCACAGACACGGTGGCTGGCATCGGAGTCATCAAGAAGTACTATGGCACCAAGGACCCCGTGCCCGGCTTCTCAGTGCCCGCTGCAGAGCACAGGTACACACACACACACACACTTTAAATGTTTTATTTATTAAATATGGCTTAAGGTCATTTAAGGACACAAAAAGCATCGTCTCCGCTGCACAGCCTTGCTGCCTATTGCACTGTATTACAGAGGCAGAATTTCTCTCTCGGTGTGGCCTACTTTTCGGAGCTGCAGAGTTTTCCCTGGCTTTTAGAGAAGGTCGAGTGGCACCATTACCTGTGCGGTGTAGGGCAGGAGCCTAATGGTTTTTTTTTAACTGGAGGGCACAGTAGCTAGTGAGTCACAATGTTCACCACCCACTTTTAATTGTTTTACCAGCCAACCAGAGTTTTAGACTAGAATAGGACAGGCGGGTTACCTGCCAAAGTGACTGACAGAGTAGACAAACTTCACAGTCACAGGCAAAATTTACCCATATTTACCAGGCTGGTGGCTGGCGTACGTTTCCCTACCTGCTAGGGGTTTGAACAATCTCTAAGAGTGCATAACGTCCTTTTGGAACAAACCGGAGGCTATTTGATACCCATTCAAAAAGCTTATGTAAGATAGAGATACAAAATACAGTATGTGGTACATTTCACATTTGAAGCATTTGTTTTTCCAGAAAAGAGGACATATAAAAAATGTGCCACCTACTCTTACAAAATGGTTACTGGAATTAAGCAATTTTTGGAGAATATAATCCCTTTTACTTAGATTTTGAACGATGAAAACTAGAGAATGGTAATGATCCCTTTCCTATTTAGGTGGCCAGAAAGGGCGGTGCCAATTGCATCTATGCATTGGTCTGGTGCAGGTACAAAGTATTGACCAAGAAAAATAAGCTATGTATTTATGCACTTCAATATATTCTCACAGCTAACTTTATTCGATATTACAGTAAGTCATAGCTCTGTAGCCAAGTTTGATGGTGCTAATTAGGTAGCATTAATCGAAAATAAACAAAAAGGTTAATTAAAATACTAATAGAGACAACTAATAATCCAATTACTTTAGAGCTGACCATCCACCCTAACGATGGATGCATCCATTCTCCAAGCATCATTATTGACATATTTGTTTCCTATAGTCTTTCCAATAAAAGTTGTAGAGAACTGGGAAGCTTTAATAATACTGTAATCAACTTCTCATCCATTTTGCACTTGCCAGTTGGAACTATACTACTATTTCATGAAACAAAATCACATCAGCAGGGAAACAAGGAAGCACAGAAATCTGCTTGGCTCTTGGCTGTTGAATTTCCCTGGTTGCTCAGTAGTGAATGGTCTTCCGGTGACTTATTGATCGTGTTGCTCGCAGTGTGGAAGCACGGTATTGGTTTAGCAGGGAGGAAAAGTCGGGGCTGCTGTAAATTTTTACAGAAAAAAGTGCAGCACATTCCAAAAATCCAGTCTTATCTGTGGTGTAGTGTTGTGTCAATACTGAACAAAGGGAAAGGGAAAGGAAAAATACCTGTGCACTGAGTTTGACTCCCAGTAAGCTTTACTTTTCCAGCATTTCAAACCAACGTGGGTTTTTGTCAGGCAATCACAAGCAAATATTACCGGTGGCAAGATTCAGTGTGCAAGTGGGTATCTTTTTTCCTTTGTTCTGCTCTTACTTGTCTCTGGGCCTTTAACAAAGTTTGATATCTGGGCGCCTGTTGTAGCTTTTGAAAATACCTCAGAATCACAGAGCAGCACAGCTAGGCAGAAAAAGAAACCGGCAAAAGTTTTGAAACCTGTTTGCTTTTTGTGTTGAAACCCTAATAATCCTCACAACTGCTTTTACAACCTCCAGAGAACCAGTAGTTGTTATGTCGCACAATAACATTCCTGTGGCCAATGATAATTATCAGCACTGGGGATGTATCCAGATATTCCTAGAAACTGCAGGGTTGGGCACATCTCTGCTCTATTCAGCTCCAGTTCTGCCCCTGCCGAGATCGTCTGGTCTTTGGCTGAGAGCCACGTCCAGAAGCTAACTTTTTCATCCACAAGCCAAATTGATTTTTAGAATAAAAAACGTGTTCCAAATAATGGTTGGCTATCTGCCAAAGTGGCAGATAGAGGAGAGAAATTTACCCGGCAGAGTGAAAATGTACCCAGCATTTGGCTGGTGCTGATGTTAATTTGCTACATTGCTTAGAGCTTGTTCACCCTCACACTCATTATGCAGTACACCTGTCTCTGTTTGTGCTCAGGCCTGTGGATGGCTGGAGGTGAAGATTTTGATTCTCTGCCACCCCGACACAAACAGCTCTATTCATCTCTGTCTTTTTCTCTCCTTGGCTCATTCTCTTTTTGTCTCATTCTCTCATTCTCTTTCTCTTCCACCTTTTTCCTTCTCTCTTTCCCTGTCGTGTGTTGTTTTATACTACTGAGACATTTTTCCTTCTCTCTCTCTCTCTCTCTCTCTCTCTCTCTCTCTCTCTCTCTCTCTCTCTCTCTCTCTCTCTCTCTCTCTCTCTCTCTCTCTCTCTCTCTCTCTCTCTCTCTCTCTCTCTCTCTCACACTCACACTCACACTCATACACACAGCGTTGCTTCTTCCTTGCCACCAGGGCAGTTACTGCTGCTCCAGTGCACCCTTCATCCCCGCACCAGTGCATTGTGGGATGGTGGCAGTAGTTGTCATAGCAACTGTTATGTAATACCCCCCTCCTCAATCTGTTTGGTTTCTGCTTCAGAGGGGGAGGAGTCACAGTGAAATTCCACTTTCATTTTGACATAGGGGGAGGGATTTTGTCTCAAGCAGAGCGGAGGTGCTTTACCTTAAATGCACTCAAAATGCCAAACTTTACCATCACCTAGACTGCAAAACAAGCTATGATCCCCAGTCGATTTCCTCAAGACCACTTCAGTCTCCACTTTACAGTTTCAAATGGAGCAGGAATGCCTTATGAAGAGGACTTTTTATCAGATCTTTGAAAAATCTACAAAAAGACGTACAGTTACAAATACCAAAAGAAACTCACTGAATCAGGAGTACAATTCAGAATGTTTCTCTCTCTCCACCAGACCTGGGTCGAATATTGTTCAAACATACTTACCCCACTCACTGTAATGTCCTATCTCAAAAAATGTGTCAATCTGTCATCTTAAGTAGATTAAAACAAACATAGTGAAAACTACATACAAATACTATTTGGTTCATGTCTGGTCTCCTGGGTTACACCGCCCTCTTCTGGACAGTCTGTGGCATTACTGATTCATGAATGTCCTCTGGCTGTCTTCTGCTGTTTCTCTACTTATTTTCTACCTTTTTGTTCCAATGTTTTTTACTTTTACTTCCCTTTTGGCTCATCTTTACTTCCCATCCTCTTTCTGCCCCACACCCCATCACTCTATTTCCTGTCTTCGTTTCTCTCTCTCTGTCTGACTCTTTATCTTTTTATATTTCACCATATCACTCTATTGGTGCTCCACAACATTTCCTGTCTTTGTTTCTCTCTCTCTCTGTGACTCTTTATCTTTTTATATTTCACCATATCACTCTTTTTTTTGTTCTCCTGTTTCTTCCCCATCTTTGTTTGTCCCTGCTGCTGTACCTCCTCAATCACCCTTGCCACGATGGATCGGTCTTGTTAGTTAATTTGTTTGTTCTTTGGTCTGTCACACACAATATCTCAGACACTGCTTACTGACATTTGAGGAAATGGTACATCTCACCACTGCACTCCAGCAATTTCAAAATTACACTACTTAGCCCAAGCAGAGGCGCTACAATTACAGGTCAATGCAAGGAGACTTTGTTTTGTTTCTTGTTCCATCTCCCTCTGTTCTCCCTCACTTTCAGTATTGTCAGGTCTTGGCATGACTGTTAAAAACAGTATCCGCAAAGTGGTCTTTAATGTGTTGCATTGTAGAACAATCACATCTAAAATATTGGAAGAAATGATTGTAGGAAAAAAAAACACAAATTGCTCTGTCTTTCTCTCACCAGTACCATCACAGCGTGGGGGAAGGACCATGAGAAAGACGCCTTTGAGCACATCGTCAAGCAGTTTCCCAGTGTGCCCGTGTCCATAGTCAGCGATAGCTACGACATCTACAACGCCTGTGAGAAGATCTGGGGCGAAGACCTACGGGAGCTGATAGAGAAACGCAGCGCAGACGCCCCACTGGTGGTGCGACCAGACTCAGGAAACCCCCTAGATACAGTTCTGAAGGTATGGTACACAGCGGGCCAACTACAGGACTAAAATTAGATGTGGTTCCCAAGGTATGGCACACAGCTGACGTGTCCTATAGCAAGGCACTTCAGCTCAACCAACACAGTTTACCAATCTAAAGGATTTGCACTTAATTAATGCTGTTTTGAAATTACCACAAAGTTGATGTGTACTGAACAAAGCGATTAATCTCAACCAGCACAGTTAATCCATCTATGGATCTCAAACTCCCTAGATAAAATCCTGAAGGCATGACATGTGGCTGCAGCGTCCTCGAGCAATGCACCAATAGCAAGGCACTAAACCTCCAGTGTGCTCCTGTTTATCTGTAACAGAGAATGATATTCATCCTAATCTCCTCACTCACTAGTTTGGGTACCCGTTTGGGATGATGTGGCCAAATGGTTAGAGAGAGAGTTCAGTAAAAGGGAGTGCTCAGGTTTGATGTCCCATGATCCCAAGTGTGATTCAGCAAGACACCGAATCTTTAACAACGCCAAGGTTTAGGGAGGAGGAGGGCAGGCAAACTACTACTACTACTAATAAAACACCATCATGAATTCCCAGTAAAACTATGAGAACCATTCATAAAATTTCCTCCCAGTCATCGCAGCATGGCAGTTTGACAACATCTGCGTTTGATCTGCATTTTCCTTGATCTCTAGAACTTGTGCTTCTCCTCTTGAAGCCATGGTTTACATTTTTAAACTTCACAGGACCACCAGCACTCTGTGATGACTAACCTTTCCCTCTCTCTTTACTGCCTTCCTCCTCCTCTCCCCCTTTTCTTCTGTCAGGTTTTGGAGATCCTTGGTAAGAAGTTCATACCAGAAGAGAACTCTAAAGGTTACAAGGTTCTTCCTCCTTACATCAGAGTTATACAGGGAGACGGAGTGGACATCAACACACTGCAAGAGGTATAGACACACACACAAACACACATACACACTACACTGATGCACAAGCATGTACTAGGAGACACACACAACCCGATTATACAAAAGCAACATGGATACATTTGGCCTTTCTGAGTGCTTCAGTGCGTAATTTTACAGTCTTTAGACAGCAGAGATAACCTTATATGTAAAATATTTGTAATATGTTTACATTTGGTTTACTAATGATTTAAAAAGTATGTGGTTTTGATGGGAATATTACGTGTGTATCCCACTAGCCTGTTTTTTCCCCCTGATTCCTCTTGTTTATCTTTTGGTTTCCCATTGAGAAAACTGTCTGTCCCCCACAACACCATTTACTCCTGCACACACATTTAGTCTTTACACACACACACACACACATGGGCACAACATGTATGCACATCAACAATGAGCAGACACTGTAGCTCTGACAAACATTTTGTCTGTGTATTTTCCCCCAGATAGTAGAGGGTATGAAGGAACACAGGTGGTCCATTGAGAACATCTCCTTCGGCTCCGGAGGGGCTCTGCTCCAGAAACTGACCCGAGATCTGCTCAACTGCTCCTTCAAATGCAGCTACGTGGTCACTAATGGACTGGGGGTGAGGGCTGGCACCATAGAATTTAAATTCATTCAAAATAAATATAGACAGATATGTGTATGAGTGTCAGAATATCTGAGGGTTGCAGTGACCATTTGTAATGGTGTGTGTATATTTAAATAGGACATGGGAACAGTTAACCGACCAGTCAATTAAATGATGTGATGATGGACCAGTGATGGACCAGTAGCAGAAGTACTCAGTACTCAGTACTCAGTACTCAGTACTCAGTACTCAGTTAACTTGAACCTACAGACAGACTTACCAGAACAAATCATTGAATGCCCATGGTTCATCAATATGAATATAAATTAGCATTTTGCATAATTGATGTTTATTGAATTTATAGAAGAAAAGGCTATGTTGTCACCCATCCCCTAGGGTTACATGTTTTTGACATACACACTGAATTAGCTGTACATTTTGTTTGTTGTAGTTGTCTTTCTACTTTTAGACGAGCCAGTTAATTGATTACACAGCCTGAGATGAATCAGTGCTAAATTTAGTTAAACTTTTTGTCTTTGTTGTTGTTTTTATCTGTGTTTTCTTCCTTGTTTTTTGTCTGTAAAGCTCTTTGTGCCAAGCCTGTTTTTTAGAAGACTGATTTGAAATTCCCACATTTAAATGTCATGTTGTTTACTGTCCTGTGGTGCAGGTGAACGTGTTCAAAGACCCGGTGGCCGACCCCAACAAGAGGTCAAAGAAAGGCCGTCTGTCTCTGCACCGGACGCAGAGCGGAGACTTTGTCACCCTGGAGGAGGGCAAGGGTGACCTGGAGGAGTATGGCGTGGTGAGTCTCACACACACACATGCACACACACACACACACACACACACACACACACACACACATTAATGGCTTTCCAGTCCAGCACAGGTGAATTAATTACAATCACTTGCCTTTTCTCTCTCCTGTCCCTCCTTTTTCTTCTTCATTTGCTCTGTCCCTCCTTCCCTCCTCTGCTCTTTTTTTCTGTTTTTACAAATCCCCATCCCCATCTTCTCTTTCTATCCATTTTCCTCTCTCCAGGACCTGTTGCACACAGTCTTTCAGAACGGGAAGATTGTGAAGACGTACACATTCGACGACGTCAGAGACAATGCTAAACTCAAGGAGAGCGAGCTCGATGAGCTGCTGCACTGAGCACTGCACTATTCTGACCCCCCCACCCCCTTCCCCCCACCCCCTTCCCCCCCAAACGACCCCTCACCCGTCACTTTTTGGCCTCTGACGTCACCCCAGCAAAAGGAGGTAGCGTGCACTGCTAATCGTCCCTACTCCCAAGGCCCAAGAGACGTCCCACCTTTCCTAAAAAAAAACCCAAAAAACAAAAAAAAACAACCTGAGATCCCCTTAAACTTCCCGGAACTTTGCCCCCAGTTCCAAAGCACTGTTGGTTCTCCAACGGAGTGGGGAATGAGAGAAACCCACACACCTCCGACCAACGGCGAACACCCCCTGAGTGAGAGAGAGAGAGAGAGAGAGAGAGAGAGAGATGGGGAAAGAGAGGAAAATGTGTGAGAGGTACAGTAAGCGACAGGAATGATGTGCAGAGGGTGAGAAGTTGTGGATGCGGTTAAGATGATAAACTCTGCGTTCACATCCCCATGCTGCTGCCCGACGGTCAGACTGAACTGACAGCAGCAGCGGTGATGTTGCAGTGATAGGCGGAACGTTTAGCAACATAAGAATGTGATTGGCTGCTGATTGGCAAAATCCCTCAAAAATTCTGAAAATGAATGACCTTCGGGCGACTTGTTGCATGTGGTGAGAACGCATGGAGAAAGTGAGAAAGACCGTGAAAGAGAGAGAGAGAGAGAGAGAGAAACTATGAAGCCACACCCACACCAATGACTGTGCCCCGTGTATTGTGTACAGAGCAATTTAGAAAAAAAAAAAAGTCTGAATCTACTTAGCTTTGTCTTTTATGTGAAGGAAGGAAATGATGATCATTATATGTAACGGTGCACTGATAACATTAACCAGCTAATAAATTGCTCCTGCTTGGTATCAGAGAAGGTCTTGAATGCTGAAATAATGTAATTGTAGTAAAAACTCACTTTTCACAGTTTTCTTCTTTTCAAGAAGTAGTTATGGCCAAGGCCAATATGTAAGAAGAACTGGCTGAATAGTTTATACTCACACTTGGCCAACAAAATATGTTATTGGTGCATCTCTGAAGGTATATAGATGATCATCTACCTGCCATTATGTTTTAGACTGCGTTTCCCACAATGCGTTCACATCTTGAAGGCCCAATCCACAATCCAAACACTAACAAAACGGTACCTGCACCACTAAAATCCAAAGTATATGGACCGAAGAGGTTTACCCACTCAGATTGATTGATAGAGCTGATATGTATGTGACAGCTTATCGTGTTTTAAATGTATTTTGAAATTCTGATAGTTATGTTTACATTTTGTAAACATTGACTTCAATTGTCCCTGCATTTTTGTTTTTTCACAATTGTGAAAAGCTTATTTTCCATAAGAAATTATTACTCATTACAATGTTGTCAGTTTCATGTAGGAGCCTAGAATCTTCAGTTTGACATGACAGGATTTTTCATTTCTCATTTTACCTTTATCACTGATCCACCAAATACATCCCCCCAAAATGTTGGATTGCCTCTTCAGGGTGGCGAACGCTCTCGAAACCAGTCTTTGCTGTATAAGACCAAGAGTTGATGTAAAATGGATCACAGAAATAGTCTTCACAGGAATGGAGACGCTCTGTGAGTCTAAATATGTGTTTATGAAAGATTACTAAATGTGGCTCCTGGGCTGAGATGTACATGTTAAATGTTGGTATTGGTGTGCGTGCATGTGTGTGTGCTTGGATCTATGCGTGCGTGTGTGTGTGCGAGTGCGAGTGTGCATGTGTGGTTGTGTGTGTGTGTGCACTGACTTTTTCTTCCTTTAAAGGATTATGTGGTATTCCTTTATGCAAATGTATTTGTTGATTGGGGGGAAAAGAGAGAACTCTTCCTTTACTTTGCTGGCCTTTTTTCTGAAGGGAGACGCAGCATTGTGATAAAACGGCGGTGATACACTAGTCATTTATAGTTTCCCAACAGCTACATGTTGCTGTCACAGTTGCGCAGTTGCCGACTTGCGTTGCCCAAAATGTTGCCCTGGGTATCACTGCTTTAACTCCTGAAAAGCAAGGACACTTTCAACAGAGGTGGTTTCCGAAAAAGTGAGGAAGTGCCCATTCAGATTTTATTGCCCAGGTGTAAATGGGATCTTGTTGATATGCCTTCTCTGTTGAGTGTCGGCCCTGCTTCCAGGCGTATTTAGTCACTTTGCTGAGTTGGCCTTTTTCAGAGTGTAGAGATTTTTCTGTTGCAGAAAGCTGGGAGAGAAATGAGGAGGAGCAAGGAGCCGGTGACATCACAGGAATCAAAACATTTTGATACGACCTGAAGGATTGACGCAAAGAGTTTGGTCAGTAGGAAGCAGTAAGGGCTTCAGTGCTTTGCTCAAAGGCACTTCAGCGGTAGTTATTCACTTCCCCCACGCACGTTGTCCAAGATAGTGCAGAGATTTGAGAGAAAAACCTTTAAGAAACTTGTGATGTCATTGAATCCTGTCTCTCGCTCCTGGCTGAAGAACACACTACTCAAACACGGCCAAGCTGGTAAACAACACAACTAATCATGTTGCTGAAACACTGTCGCACTAATTTTTTCTTTGTTTTGTTTTTTTCTTTCTTTCTTCTTGTTTGTTTTTTGCAACTGGAATCTCACCAATCATTTGTTATCTGTCGAAACACTTGTTATCCATCGTTTAGTTTGGAGAGCTAGGCGGTTGTCACTGGTTTTATTTTTCCTTTTCAATTATGGGGTGCATTTTAGTAAAGTTTTGATTTTACTATTTTGATACTGTCTTGGTTCTTACCTCAGAAAAATATTATTTTGTATGACAAAGGAGAAAAAATGCCAGAAATATTGCAGTAAATATCCTTATTTACGAACGATGCGGCCAAACTGCCTTCTCACTTGTACATATAACAACTTATTGGACTGAAAGCGGAGAGGGCAGGTTAGGGAGATTAACACAGTAGATAATATTATTATTATTTTTGTCTAAATGACCATTTTTGTACCAACAGAAGAATATCCAAAACTGCTTGACTGAACTGGCAGTGTGACTGTTTTTTTGTGATTGACAAGCTTTTAGCTTCTGTTTGTGTGTGTGTGTAGTCCTGTGTGAATGCCTTGTGCATAATGGATGAAAACTGCTATGTGAATACTTTTTGGTTTTCTTTTTGTTGTTGTTGTTTTACTTGTATGTATATGTTGGTTGTCCCAAATTCTCTCCCGACACATCTTCTCTGATATTTTAACTAACATAACTGTTGCTATATTGTCAACAATACATTGATTAAAGATGCCACCCTGTCAATTTCAAATGTTTGATTTATTTGGCCTTCTGTTGCATAGGATTCATGTAAAACTCACTCGTTCAACCTTGACTTTTTAATGCACATACCTCTTGGCTTCTCCTGGTGCCCCAGTTGGCCAGTTACACAGCTAAAAATCGAATGGTTCATTTTCCTCCTTGTTCTGTTTTGAAAACCTGTGTAAAAAAATGTACAGTACTGTCCAAACGTCTTAGGCACATGTAAAAAAAAAAGAAAAGAAATCCATAAAGCGAAGATGCTTTCAAAAATAATGAAATGAAGAGTTTCTAAATATAAAAAAATGTACTATAAAGAGCAGTCTACTGACAAACTAATGCACAATTAAACATCTAAGACAAAATGTATTAAAAAAACACAAAGATGGAAAAGGAGACCCAAATAACATAATTTCGTTCGTTGCCCATGGTTTGAAGTTATTGATAACTCACTGTTAAATGAAAAGAAAACATCATAAAATAATTTTGAAGGACTATATGTGCAGGTTGGCATATGTGAATGAAAACACTTATTTTGTTATTATGTTGCAGTTTAGATTTGCACTAAGAGTAATAACATCTCTGCTCCTAAGAATTGCTAATAGTGTCTTCAACTTTTATCCAAATCAAAACCCAACAGTGTCAGTGTTTTAAAAGCTCTGCAGGGGAAGTCCTGGAGATGGGGAATGTGAACAAGTCTCTCCCAAAGCCAGAAACAAGCGATGAAAAACTCCTGTCATAAGAAACAAAACCTGAAGCTGCTCCAATGGCAGTGAATGGGACACCAAGCACTGCATGAGTCCACAAAGTCCGCCTGCTGTACGCTGTCAGACATTGTGTCTTGATAACACTGCAGATTTTGGTTTCTAGCTCTGGGGGAAAGTTGCTGACTCGGCTATAGGGATAACAGGAGTTCTGTTTAATGGTGGATGGTGGTACGTTCACATCTTCACTGAGCGTTACAGCAGAATAAGTGTAAATTCTGACATTGTCCACATTATAAGCAGCCGAAAGTGAAAGATTTAAACTTTAAAGAGGAATTTCAGCCATATCACTGAACATTTGAATGTCATTTCTACCTACTTAGAGTAAGAATTTATTTATTCTCTCTACTGCTTTAGATGGACTACTTGATTGTATTCATTTGAACCAAAAGAAAACCCCAATTCATTCAAGTTTTCATGCTGTTTTAATCTGATCTACAAAAAATAGAGACTATAATGAAACTCAAACAGTAACCTTTAATATATCTCAAGTGCAAACTATTTCAAGTTTTGTAATTCATGTTGGATGAGGGGCCCTAGTCAGGCAGTCTGGTCTTTTGTGTGAAATGACCCTTTAATCATTTGATATTTCTATATGTCAGTCAGTTCATGCTCTTTGAAGTAAACCTTTTTTTTTTTTTTTGCCTTAGTTGAAAGAATTTTGAGAATTTGCGGTTTGGTCTCAAAGTCATATGACCCAGTCAGCACTAAGGAGCCATTATAATAACAACACTGCAACTTCAGCAAGGAAGCAACCTCCATGTTGTAGCAGACAGAGCTTCTTCGATGAAAGATCACTAGAATATTCCTCACAATATGCATGCGGCGCTCAGTCGTGAGTTTATAGGGACCTTTTCATACTTGTTGTTCTTTCTTGCTGTTTCTGGGCTTTTCTGTGGTACTTTTTGACCTATTGCTGCGTGGTAGTTTACGGTTTTGCAGTGATATTTGTATGGGATCCTTCTAAAATGTATTATAGGAATACTATAGTTCTTCCTCATAAGGGCTACAGGACTCTTGCAGCCCAGTAAGAAAAAAAAAAAAACCTCTTGCTTGCAACAGTTTCCTTTATCTCCTCCTTCCCGAACAGCTCTCTCTGTAGCCGCAGAGGAAGCCAAGGAATCAGATAATGCTTTTTTCATTTACTAATCCTTTGTAACTAAGACGCTATTTCTCCAAAAGCATAGCGCAATCTGGCACACTTTCCGCTCTTTTCCCCACTGCGTCGCCTGCGTATTTGCGCAGCGGCATCACCAAGCGGAGCGCAAGCAAACCCGTTTTTGCACTGCAAAAAATACCCATTTTAACAAATCGTGTAGTCTCGTATCAGTCTCGAGTCTGCTGACTTTTCTCAAATACGAGTGAAAATATCCGCCAGTGAGATGAGGTGGAGTGAGATGAATTTCAATTCTTTAGGAGTTTTAGTTTTCTTGAATCTCGTGTCATTTTCTTAATGCTATATGGATTGATCTGCTTATGATCTGCTTATTCTGTCTTGTTTCAAGATATTGACACAAGCAAACTGCATATTGACACAAGCAAACTGCAAACTGCAACGAGTGGGATCCCCACTTAGCCTACTTTAAAGCAAAGCGAGATTTTAAGACTCAGACTCTGGACTAACTGAGCATTTTTTTGCAGTGTCGGCAGCAGATCCACGTCATTCTGTCAAACAACTCCCCTTTTTCCTCCCTGTTGGACCAACATCCACAGTTTAGGAACGAGGATAAAGATTTTGGATAAGGAGCAAAAATCATGATGACCGGATTTCGGCTGAACTTGTCGCCGCTGAAGGAGCCGCTGGGTTTCATCAAACTGGTGGAGTGGGTAAGTTAGATGTGTGTGTGTGTAGTGTGTGTGTGTGTGTGTGTTATACATAGATTACAGGGAGGGAGGTATTCAACCCTTTACTTGGTTTTTTCACTTTTTTCCCCAAGAAGCCGGCGATTTTCAGCACAATCCTTCACGAAAAATAACTAGGCCTACAGCAATCCTATAATTATTATTATTATTATTTTGAAGGATGCAACACAAACACTAGGAAAACCTGAAGATATTATGAAGCCAACATGGGTCAAAACTTAGGCTGTAGCACAGAAAATCCCAAAGTGATTAAAACTATCATAAAAAACCCACTTTTGAGCAGCAAAGACAGACTATAGGAATATCATATGGATATTATAGGAATATCATATGAATATTAGAACAGATATAATAGTATAAAGCTCTTATAGCGGGATAGCAGGGAGGTAAAACATTTTCCTCTGTCAAATTTCCCCAGAAATGAGTATTGTGGGTGTTGCCATAGCATTTGTTAACAATGGAAATGTCGAACTAAGTAATCAACCCCATAAATGAAACTCTGCTTATTCACACATTTCTGGAAACTGCTTTGTATGGAGAGTTGATTCATCAGCTGTCCTGCATGGGGATTTTCAACCATCTGCAGCATGGGAGTTTTTTTTATATACAGTAGCCTACATATGCATTTTTAGAAATTTGCAAGCATAAGTTCAACTCCAGTCAGTGATTACCACAAGGCAGACTAGCAACAATATAAGCAGTAGACAATTACATATCAATAATAGTGTTTATTTTCATGAAAAGATCTATTTTCATGTAACTTGACATATGTCTGGTTCTGCTTACTCTATTACATCATGTGATTTTAGATGTTAAAGATTGATTTTTCGTATGTTAGGTGGGTAAACTCTGTTTCACAAATGAAAAAGTGAGTTTATAGGTGGGTTTGCCCTTGTTGGATAATCTGCCTGTTACTTTACAGTGTAGCTGGATCTGCTGCAGACTGGTTGTGGCAGTGTGGTCTCTACTGGCCTGCCCTTCAAATGTCAGAGACAGTTATAGATTAATGCATTTCTCACCAATTATTTACCCCTGAGTGACCATGCAGACGTTGTCTGTGCTAGAAATGCTGTGAAACTACTGATTTATATACTGATTTCTCATAGGATCAACTCTTAAAAGACTGTGTCAATAATATCAGGTCACAGTGTGTTCCTCATAATGGATATGTAGGGTTTTGTTGTTGTTTATTTAACGCCCTTCCGTCATGAGAAAACCTAATTTCTCGGGGAAAGCCCATTCATCAGCTCTGCTCTGCATAACTGGGTCAAAGGAATCCAGTGTGGGCCATGTAGCAGATAACTGAGTTACAGCTTCTCTCAGCTGTTCTCTTTCCCCATGGCACTCTTAATACACACACACACACAGATACAGAGACAGAGAGAGAGAGGAGAGAGAGCAGCAACACCAAGTCATCTGACTGAAGACAAAGCTGTGTGTGTGTGTGTGTGTGTGTGTGTGTGTGTGTGTGTGTGTGTGATTGTGTTGCTATTGTGTAATACCTATTTAACCAGGCAAATTTTCTTGTTCTCAACAAAGTGCCTAGATGATACATGCGTTCACACACATAAACCTGGGATCTTCCTACATCCTCCAACACTTAGGGGTCCCAACCCATAGCTTAGTATATAGTGATGTAATGATAATGACTATAAAACATAATTTAGCAAATTATTTTCCCAGCAGGTCCTAGAATTTGAACCGGCAACCCAGTCTTAAGCAGCCTATGGATCCCTTCTGGGTCCCAAGCAATAGTTTAAGAAACACAGCCTTATATTATGATAACTGTAAAATATCACTAATAAAAAAGCCACTATTATATTTGTCTTACTTACTAGAGCCAACCAACTAAAGACACTGGAAAAAATCTTCCTTCCCCTGAATACTTCAAAAGTTCAGATGTCTGTGCAGCTGTTGTTGCTCATATATTTTTTAACCCCGTTATCTCGAAGGTCGCAACTTGGTTATCTCCTTATCTCCAGATATTAACCTTTGTTTTCTCGTGATCGCAATTTAATTATCTCCTTATCAAGAGATAACAAAAACGGTCTCTCTTGAGATGACGACTTGTAGGTCACAACCTGCTGTGATGATGTCACACTTCAGGATCAAGCTCTTTATCAGAAAGTAGGTCGACGGCCCTCTGAGCTTCTTGCTGTTCACTTTTAAAGTAATACTCCGATTTTTCACAAGTATCTGTAATCAGAATACATTATATTTTAGAGAACGTCATGGAATGCAGTTAGTCAGATGTGAATGTTGTAACTGCATGAATGTGATCTCATGTAGTTCAATGGGTGGAGCATTAACATGGCCAAAGTCAGGAGTTCAATTTCCACTTGGGACACCCTCACTAAAAAAACAAAATATATGCACTCACAGGAAGGTAAGGTAATGATGTAAAGTACTTTGGATTGAAGCATCTACTAATTGCTATCTGAAGTACTGAATATGAAGCATGGCATGGCTGAAAAAGGGCATGCATGCTCAGCAAACCCTCCCTAACTAAATAAAGGTTAAAATAATGCTTACAGGCAGCAGCAGTGTGTGTGTGTGTGTGTGTGTGTGTTTAGTCCATGCTGGCTGTTATAGTTGGCCATGCTGTGACTCCATAACCTCGTAGTGGGAGTGTGACACAGACAGCGAAACAGGAATGTGCGAGAAGTACCTTGCTGTGGTGTGTGTGTGTGTGTGTGTGTGTGTGTGTGTGTAGCTAGAAAAACAGGAAGTGGCAGCTAGTGACATCTGGAGAAACATCTGGAGAGAGGCCTCGAGGTGTGTGTGTGTGCGCGCGTGTGTGTGTGTGTGTGTGGCTCTTGTGGTGTACAGCGAAGGGCAGCAGCAGTTGAGCTGCTCTGTAGTAAGCATTATTCAGGCGTAACTTTTCTCTCTTCATGTGTGAGTAAGTGTGACACGGTTGTGCTGATGAAACAGAATTTAAGGAGTCAGTTAGATGCGTTTCTCTGGTAGAGATGCCGTCATTTTGGTGTTTGGTGCGACGTTTGGGTCTGAATCAGGATCATAACCTTTGTCACATGATGTCATCCACTTCCCGTCATCACTGCAAGCTGTCTACTAAAACGGAAATGTCTTAAAGTGGTAATCCACATAATCTGCGTTCTCTTGACATCTTCAGTGCTAAACGATCACCTGTCAATCAAACAGTGCGTCCAGTACTGTGACGTCTTTTTTCCGTTGATGAAGTCTGAGTTTCTGTAGGTGGCTTTCTGTCCTTTGCCTGCTCAGCCATGGTTGCTATCGCTGCTCATGCTCAGTTCTTCTTCTATTTATCCCAAACATCACATTTATCACTTCCTTCCTTTTTCCCGGGAAAGTCCTACTTGGCACCGGGTGTTTAGAACAGCAAATGTAAAAGCTTTCATGAGCTGAGCATAGATTGAATCAGTGCTGTGTGAATCGTCAATAAACTAGCAAAAGTATCTCTAGAGAATGTCACAGACTGTTGCTTTAAAATAAGCATTAGTCTTTGGCTGCAAACCTTTGAATTAGCGCTGTAGCACAGTTGTCTGTCATGCTGGCAGGCTCAGGACTGCTGGTATTAAGTCTGGGCAGAGAGCCTGAAGCTGCAGCTATGACTAGAATGCATGACAACTGTAACTGTAACACTTGTTGATTATGCATTTCTAGCGAAAAAAATCTCCCTTTGCAGCGTATTGTAACTTGATGTGCATCTTTTCACCCCAAGTCACATACCCAGTGAATTATGTGCAAGAAGTACCAGTGTTTATCCTATTGCATATTTGCTGCACAAAGACAGTTTGAAGGCTAAGCTTCATCGCAGCCACCCTGACCAGAAGAATTCAGTTTGTATTGGTTTTAAGGAGAGTATTAGTGTCACATGGCCTACCTGCTGAATCAGATGCCTTTGCGCCCCAGCAGGAAAGAATTCCAAAGCTGAATTAGTGAATAATGTAAGTCATATTTTCATAAGGAAGAATGTTGAGAATGTTGATTCATATTGGATGTTTCCATTTTGAAAAAAAAAAGTTGACTCAGTTCATTGCTCAGTATTAACATCCTTGAAAATGTTTGTGTTTTGTAAGCAAAGGACTCAAGAAAACTTTAATGATATTCAGTAGCGAGTCTTATGTTCAGCTGTTTGTAAGAGAAAAAGTCATGTGATGGTCAGTTGACCCCTCAGGCCCCTTGCTGCTATATAAGCCTATTCATGGAGAACCTGAATTTGTCTTTTGGGTATGCTGTGCTTTCAAAATATCTGGTCCAGTAAGACATGTATGATGTGTCACAAAATGATATTATCTTTTCTAATCAGTTATTTGTTTCATTGAGAGATTGCCATGTCCAACAGTAATCTAATTGTGTAGTTTATAAGAGGATCATAATGGAAATAAGTTGCGAACGTTTATTTTGCTATCCTGATAGTTTAGAATAATATATTCTCGTTGGCATATGTTGGTATATTGTATTTCAATTTACCAATCAGTCAGTCAGTCAGTCAGTCAGTCAGTCAGTCAATAAGTATATTAATGAAATTTGTTATGTCTCTAAGTCAGACATTCTCTACTGATTGTTTCTACTGATCATTTAAAGCTGCTCTTTTTTCCCCTCTCTCTCTCTCTCTCTCTCTCTCTCTCTCTCTCTCTCTCTCTCTCTCTCTCTCTCCCTCTCTCCCTCTCTCTCTCTCTCTCTCTCTCTAAACAGCTCACGGCCATATTTGCTTTTGGAAGCTGCGGCGGATTCTCAGGGAGGAACATCATATCTCTCTTCTGCGGCGATGGGAGGAACGAGACCCTCAACGCCTCCTTTCACTACCCATTTAGGTGACAGTCCCAACACAGTCTTGTGATGTGAAGTCTTTGGGTTGGGAACACTTGGTTTCCAGTTCTTGAAGTTTGTCACTTATCATTAGTTAACTGATCTATTTGAAATGTGTGTAGCCAACACTGATTTCATTTGATGGGCAATGATTGATGTCTGAAAAACAAGAGTAAAAGATTATTTTGACCTAGTATAAGTACCAAATAAGAAGAAAGAATAGGACAACATGATGGTGATGAAGTGTAATTTCAGTACAGTATTTAAAGTTATTCTTAATAAATCAGTTCCTTTTTTGGTTTTAATATCTGCTAAGACTAGCTGTAACACTTTTTAGCAGTCATGCCTTCCCACTAAGCAAAACATCACTTTTAACCTTCTCTGCATGTTGTGTTGTGTCCAGGTTAAGCCAGGTGGTGCTGGTGGAGGGAAACGCCACGCTCTGTAACCACTCCGTTTCCACGACGCACCTGGTGGGAGACTCGGCCTCCTCGGCGGAGTTCTTCGTCGGTGTCGCCATCGTCTGCTTCCTGTACAGCATGGTGGCTCTGTTGGTCTATCTGGGCTACATGCACGTCTACAAGGACTCCGACTTCGGACCCATGTTTGTGAGTATCTGTCTTACAAATGCACCTCCCTCTGTGTGTTTCAGGGTCAGGGCCATTCAGGAGTTGAATTGAGAATGCGTGGTAAATTCCTATTCAATTCCTGGAGTTGGAATTGGAATTGGAATGTCACCTCTAAGGAAACATAATTTGATTTGAATTGAAATAACAGGAAACATAATTGAATTCCATTAAATTCCATGAAATTCCACTTCTAAGAGAGTTTGTATTGACTTGCTAAACATTATAAATCAAATATTATGAATCAAATAAAAGACAGTTAAACAAATCAAATACATTTAATCATAATGTATGTATTACGATTACATGGTATGCATCAAATACCAGCTGAAAGGTTCCTTCAACATTTTATGATATTCAGTATTGATAATATATAACACTACATATAATCTCAGATATGTGGTAAGAAAAAGCAAAAAAAAACCATGGAAATTCACTGAAACATAACATTTTTCAACAATATTTTTGAATCCGAGTCCAACCCAATTCAGAGCAATTAAGTGAGAAGTTCAGCCCAGGCTGGCCTGAGCCCATCAGAGCCAATTGGGTCTAATCAGGTCTAATTTGTTTTGGGCATAAATGTCCAGCAGTACTGCAGATAGACAATTGAGTTTTCTAATTATGGGACTATAATGTCCTTTCCCATCCAGGACTTTGTGGGCTGACATACTAAAAGCTTCAACCCTGGGCTTCCTGAAACATTTTTAAATGGATAATAAACTACAGTGCTATTAAACTGCTAATAAACGACTTCTGGCTTTAACATCCTCGTCACATTTTCGGACTGTCCTTGTTCTTGCCTGCAGGACTTTGTGGTGACGGCGGTGCTGGCCTTCCTGTGGCTGGTGTGCTCGTCGGCCTGGGCCAAGGGCCTGCAGAACGTGAAGGACGCCACGGACAGTGAGGGCATCGGCGCCACGCTGGCTCTCTGCAAGGAGAGCAACGTCACCTGCCAGGTCACCGAGTTCGCCAACATGCGCACCCTCAACATCTCCGTGGTGAGAAGACATGCAGGGACGACATCTGAAAAAAGTGTCATTTCTACTTACAAAATGATTGTTGGCATGAAAGCAAAACTCATAGTTTACAGTTGACAGCTATCGTAAGATCTTTGTTTAGAAATGAGTGACATTCCTAAGGAAGAAGTCAGCTATTCCCAGCAAACATTTCAACGTTGAATAGATGTTGATAGGACGGCCTGCACCTACATTGAAAACCTGAAATTTAGCACCAAAATAAAAGTTAAGACAAATTGTAAAATCAGGACATAAATATTTTTTTGATATCAGTTCAAAACAGTTTCCAAAGCTGTTTTAGTGTGATTTTTTTCTGTGCCATAGTAAGATATTGTGAAAATTGTGGGCTCGTTAATAATAACAATAAATGTGAAATGCTTGCTGGATCACAGGGTGTCTGCTGGTCCTGAAAAAGTCTCAAAATCATACAGTCTAAATGCAATTCAGTTCAGTATAGCGTTTTAAGACTTACATTCAGTTTTAGAGCTGTTCAAAATGTGGTTTCCTGATTACTCTGGTGAAAAATCGACCTATTTTCTGATAGGTCTGTGGTTTTCATTTTCATGCTTATTTCACTTGCAAAACTGGTTTTATATTTTGTTGTAACTGGCATCAGAAGGGTCTTAAAAAGTCTTCAGTTTAACTTGATGAAACCTGCAGACACTTTGTTACAGAAATGTTGATTGATAAATTTCAGGTAAGAATGAAACCTATCAAGCACAAACCATCGTCTAGAGGGTGATGAGAAAATCCTCCATTATTATTGAGTAATTGTTTTCCAGTGTCATTGAACTTGAGGTTTTCTCTCTCTCCATCTCCCAGGTGTTTGGCTACCTCAACATGTTTGTGTGGGCGGGCAACGCCTGGTTCGTGTACAAGGAGACGCGCTGGCACTCTCAGAAATACTCTTCCCAAGCCGGATCCGGAAGGCAACAGGTCCCTGCACCCATCTGACATGTAACCTGCACCCATCTGACATGTAACACACACACACACACACACACACACACACATAGAGGAACAGATGCACACACGCTGACAGACAAACACACAGAAATTGACATGCACACACCATACACACAGGCAAACGGACATACTATGAGCACACACACACGCACATACACACACACACACACACACACACACACAAACACACACACATACCTATGGCCTGTGAAGATGAAGGACAGATAACATGTAGAATGAAGGAGAATTTGTTAGATGGTCAATATGAAAACCTGTTGTGTCTTATTGGATTTGGACCTTATCAATATAGTAGCAGCCATTGTAGAAGTTTCCCACCACTCCACACGCATTTATCTTGCATTAGCACCACAGCAGACACTGCAGCCTATTTGGTTACGCAGAACTGAATTGGCATATTGTAACTCAAAACCACTGGCTGTCATATCATCCCTTGCACTGTCATGGCATGGTTGAACTGAGAAATGCAAATTTTCCAAACAAAATTCTGCTGAAAAGGGCTAAGCAACTCTGCAGCAGTAATGTTCTGCTGAGAAGAAAGTAGGACTGTTTTTTTTTTTTTACCTGTGCCTTATTTACAGTAGCGACACCAATGCAATTAGCATGCCAAAGCCTTTATACATGCCTTCTCACATGAATCCTTAGTATGTTTTGTTACGCTTTAGTAGGCAGATAGATGCACAGACAATGAACCAGTGTCTTGGCTATCATAACTGAGGCTTTACAGCAGCATTGGAGGCTCAAGCCTTATCTATCCATTGCCTTGTTTTGCCTTTTGAGGCCGGATTTCTTATGCTTTATTTAGGTATTGATGAATGTACGGTACTTTGGCTTCACCTCTTTGGTTTTCTGACAGGACACACACGAAAGGAAACAAGATTTAAACTTTTTGATCAAGAATTTCAGGGTGAAAAAAAGGGGTAGCACTTTGAAGTGCACTGTGAGGCATCATAAATTCATTATAAGCGCGTTATGACCACTCATTGTAATGTATTATGGCATACTGTATATTGTATACATTTAGTATGACTGGGCTGTGATACTGAGCTATGCAGTTGCCTCTTACTGTATTCAACCTGTTGAGTATTTGCACACAGTGTGTATTTTTAGCATTTTACACTGAATGTACAAAATATTAGGAACACTTACCATTTTCATGAACTACAGTGATGAGGGGATCCATGTAAAAGCCATTATCCCTTATTGATTTCCCTTATTAAATCTATACCAATCACAAAGGAGGAGATGTAGATAAAGAGAAGCAGACGAGTTAGAGAAGGATTTTTAAGCTTTGAGACAGTTGAGATGTGGATTGTCCAAAAGGGACTGCAACTCAATATCAGGAAGATGTGATTAATATTTTGTACAATCAGTGTATATCATGTTCAACAAGTATAATGCGCTCATATTGTGCTAAATATGCAAATGATGTTGTTCAGTGTGAGTGTAACCCCAAAAAGAATACTTGAGCTCTTACAAAACTTGTCTGTGACACCAAATTTGCCACTTAGCCTAATTAGTTCAGGAAATCTTGCTGTGCTTTTGCACCCAAAGTATGAAATGCTTCAGGTGCTCAGAGTCTCCAGGCTTTGATTTATTTAGTTTCTACCAAGGTACCAGTGGAAGATCAAATCCTTCCTAAATTCCGTCCTTTTTAAAAAAAAACAAAAAAAACTTTTCTGTTGTTATTGTGTTGATAGTTGTTGTGATTTCATCGTTACTTTTTAATTTCAGTTTCTTTCCATCACTTAATTGCCATGATTGTTAAACAGAAGAAATATTGTTGAAGCAGTACTTTTTTTATCTTCCCTGTTTAAACTTTGTGAGTATCTCAACATGTGATGTTAAATGCATTATTTTGTTATGGTCGTTGTTTGTACAAGTCACTCTAGTTTTCCTTTGAATTTTTTTTTGTTTTTTTTAAGCCATCTTCATGAGACACAGTGAGCTGGCATTGTGTCACTTTTTTTCTTTTATTTTTCATTTCTAAGAATGATATAGACAGTTATTTTGAATGATTGCTGATTTTTTTTCTTGTTTTTTTGTCTATTGCCTTTGATATAGTAAAAAGTTAACTTGGATTGTGTTGTGTGTCCAAGGACAAAGTTAAACAAATAAATGAATGTGTGTGTGTGGTGTACTGGTTATGCCTCTGCACTCTTGTAATCATCATTCAACCAGCTATAGCTTTGTCAATGATTCCTATGCATTTAACCTGCCAAACTGTCTTATTCAAGAGAAGGACATACATCCACTCTGTAACAAGCAGAATTTGATGTTCTTTCCTTTTTTTCAATAAAAATGAATGATTTTTACATTGGTCTCTGTAGTGGATGTGTGTGTGTTTGTGTGTGGTTCTCTGTGTGCATGTAACTACGTATAATTCTCAGCTGGTGACACTTTCTAAGTGTAGAAGTGAGGAAATGGAGGATTTTGTGATGCAGCAGAATTAGTTAGAATTAGTTAGGCACTGAAGCTCCAACTGCTCAGCAGCCCACAGTGGAAAACCTTCCCACTGCAAATACTTCTCCAAGCCGTTTCTGTTAAAGAATGCACTCTTAGTCAACTTGCCTGGTTAAATAAGGGTTAAGACTAAGACTTTATGAGCGAGCACAGGGTTGGATGTACAATCCCTCATGCCGAAGCCCCGGATGTATGACTCTACACCTTAAATAAGTATACAAAAAACAAAAATCAGTTACAAAGTGCTCCACGAAACAGAAGAGCAGCAGCAAAATAAAATAAGTTTAATGGTTAACAGAAATAAAAAGGAGTCTGATAGACAAAAATATCAGTGGAAAGTAAATGTAAAAAGATGAGTTTTGAGATTTTTAAAATACTCATCTGTTTGCTGATCTTACACTTAGAGGGAGTTGTATCAAGGCTTAAAAATCTCTCTCTCACCTGTGTCCATTATTTCCATCTTCCCTTCATAACTGAAATGAATTTACAGTAATAGGTGAACTCAAGAAACAATGGTAACTTTCCTCTAGATTCACCTGGTCAGTCTATTTAAGATAAGAAACAACAGGCCTAATTTTTTTGTACACTGAGAATAAGCCGCTATACTTTAAATTCTTCCTCGGCGTTAGAGAGGGAAAAAGGGGGCAAGTGCAGCAGGAGAGGAGGTGGAGATGCGTCTGTGACCCAAAACAATTATTACGACTCCAGGAGAGACAGACAAAATAGAGTGTCTTCTGTTTCGGTCTATCCTGTGACCTCAATGATGGCTGTTTGTCTGGGGAACAAACACAACATTGTGGTCGAGTCACCCTGTGTG
>NW_027283222.1:0-27500 GCF_046629955.1 Centroberyx affinis | reverse complement strand
ACAGCAAGTCAAGTCAGAACAAATCAAGAGTCCAGTATCAATTTAATATCTTAAAGAAAACTAAATATCTAGGACTTTTCAATGCAATATGGTTTTAATAGGATAAAAACTTGGTAAGAGCATCATGAGTTTGATTTCTATAATCTGTTTCAACTTCAATAAATTCAATCATTCCATACAAATTCAGAAAACAGAATTTAAATTCAGTCGTCTGCTGGAACAAATCTCATCACTTTCAATCTAAGTCATTTACACAAACACAAGATCTCAAGTCAAGACTTTAGAAACCTTTTCAAGTCATCAGAGTACAAGTCAGAGTCAAGTCCCAAGTCACCAGAACCCAAGTCAAGTCAAGTCTCAAGTCTTCTCTTCATGCATCAAGTCAAGTCCCAAGTCACCAGAACCCCTGATACATCAGGGATCAGTGACACATGTGACGCCCCCCCCCCCCCCTCCTGTGTAATCATTGCCATGTGCTTCACAGAGGTCAGAGGTCAGCAGAGATGTTAGCGCGCCGGGCTTGCAGGTATTCATTAGCGAGCGAGGTCAGCTCAGACACGAGGGAGGAAGGAGAGAGAGAGGGAGGGAGGAAGGAGAGAGAGAAGGAGGGGGGGTCTGTTTCATCCCAGAGGATTGTGGGAAAAGAGAAGAAAAGGGGAAAGAGTCAGACAGTATGAGAGTCGGACAGAAGTCGCTGAGGTTGTAAATCAAAGGGCCGAGGCTGGGGGTGGGGGTGGGGGGGGTATTTGAGCATGTTTAAACTCTTGCGCTTTTATTTTGAAGGTGTCGCTGCTAGTCCCACTTCCTGCCTTTTCCATTCTGTGTGAAATATTCACTTGCTTTCTCTTTTGCCTTTATGTTTTCGGTTTTATTAATTTGTTTTGTGAAATGTTGTTGTGTTTTGCACTTCAGGGCCACCGTACCTCCCACAGAAAGTGATCCAGATCCAAAGTGTCTCCATGCAGATCCAGACTCACTAGTCAGACCTTCTCCTCTCTCTGTCAGGCTGTGACATCACAGCTAACTGTAGTAGTAGTAGTAGTAGTATTTTATTCAGTCATCACACACAATACAATAAGTATAAACAGTATATACAATATACAATCTAATATACAATAAGTATAAAGCAGTCTAGACAGTGTAAACAAAATCAACAATCTATGTATTGAGTAGTGACTGAAAAGGCACAGGCAGAAGCATAATGCTTATATATGCCTATCCTACATTCTTATCAATTTAAGCCCTCCAGAAATACAAAATAATAATAAAATAAAAAATCATTCACACTTGTAACCCTCAAAAATAGCTTTATAAACCATTCTTTTGAAAACCAAAAGCGAGTTACACATTCTTAAATTTATATTAGCATTGTTCCATAATTTAACCCCAACAATAGAAATACATCTCCTTTTAATCCCTTTTTTTAGCTTTTTGTACGGTAAACTTACAAACATCTCTCAAATCATATTTACACTCCTGCATTGAAAAAAACCTTTGTACACAGTCTGGGAGTGACTTTGTTTTAGCTCTGAACATTATTTGGATTATTTTATAATAGACCAAATCATTAAATTTCATAGCATGGGATTTTATAAACAGTGGATTAGTGTGATCATAATAACCAGCCTTATTAACAATACGTATGGCTCGTTTTTGTAGTAAGACGATTGAATTTATAGTCGTTTCAAAGGTCGACCCCCACAATTCCACACAGTAAGATATGTGAGGAAGTATAAGTGAGCAGTAAATTATATACAAGGCCTTATGATTTAATAATAATTAAATAATCCCTAGATTTATACAGGACTGCAGCTCCAGTGGAACAGAACAAGCTCCAGCAGCTAAAGGTCAGAGGTCGACCTGGGGAGTAAGTTCATCCCGCTCAGGTTCACCCCCTTACTGCTTTTCCCAGGAGTGTCAACACCCCCCCCCACACACACACACACACACACACACATCCAAAAGCCTTTTTGTTTTTTTTCCTCCTCTGAGCTAAATCTGGGTGGGAGGTTACAGGGTCAAACTCTGCATTCCTCAGCTTGGTTAAATCCCCAAACACACACACACACACACACACACACACACACACACACACACACACACACAGACACACACACACACACACACACACACAGACACACACACACACACACACGCACACCGGCTGACAGGAACTTGCGAGCAGATCACAGAGTCATTCATCTGGATCAGTGAGCTGCATCATTCTAAACACTAAATCGCTAAAAATAGATCATTAGGACTTTTTTTCTTATTATGCATAATAAAATGTTATTATAAGAAAATATATGAAAACATGCATTATATGGTGTGGTATAAAATCTATGATGCCTAATTGGACTTCTGACTTTATTCTTTCTGCTCTCAGTAAATCAACCAGCTTTGCTTTTTATTTACTTTACTTGCTTTTATTGCTTATTTTCTATTCTATTTTTTCTGAATCCTTTTAGTTTGCTGCTGCAGAGCGACTCGGTCTCCAGATCAGTCCAGTCTCAGCTCATCCTGTCTTATCTCACACTTCATTCATCAACTCTGCTGAACAAAGTGTTAGTTGTGTGTTTGACAGATTTGGACTCTGTTGTATCCTGTTACTGCTGCAGCAGAGACCCAGTTTCCCCCCAGGAGTCGATCCAGTTTCACTATTACAGCTTCTGTATGTGATGAAAGCATAAAGAATTAGGCTCAGTAATATAAAAAAAAGGCATATTAAATGTTTCCGTGCAGATAGATATATCGTGCAGCAGCATAAACATAGTTTTTCTTTGTTGCAGTGAGTTGCTGCTGTTAACATGCACCGCTCCACATGGCTCTATTTACACACACACACACACACACACACACACACACACACACACACACACACACAGCAGCATGGGAGGAACAAACAAGCTTGGAAATCCTAACAGCGGCTTGTCCTTTGGAGGAGGGCCATCATTTCCTGTTAACAACCCTCCCTCCTCTTTAAAATCCCCCCCCCCCCCCCCGCTCCTTCTCACCCCCTTGAGACCCCCCCACCCCCCTCTCCTGGTAGCTAAGCCGAGGGAAATGTGTGTGTGTGTGTGTGTGTGTGTGTGTGTGTGAGACGATGGGAAACTCCGCCGCAGCTCAGCCAAGTCCTCACTAATCCCCCAAAGACTCCCAGGGCTGAAGAGGGGGGGGAGGAGGAGGAGGAGGGGTGAAAGGGGGGGGGGGGGGGGGTGCATGTAGCGACAGGTCCCGGCGGTGCGAGGGTCCCACACTCAGCAGCAGGCGGGCCCACCCATATTTCATGTCTCCCTGTTCTGCCTGGCTGCTCGCCCCACAGGAAGGACGCTCCAGACTGCGTCCTGCAAATGACACTGAGGAGCCTACATTTCCCAGAGTGCACATCTCTCGCTCACCGTTACTTTATTTGAAACTTTATGCATGATTGGTGTGAATACACCGAGTTTTTCCCGTTGGTCAACTCAGCAATTAAGTTATGAAAACACAGAAACCAAAATCATCCATGTGTCCCTGGTAGATCACTGGCTTCAGTGCTCCATGCTAACACTGTGAGCTAACACTTTAGCGTACACTATGTTGAGCGATAGTAGCTCCATGCTAACACTTTAGCGTACACTATGTTGAGCGATAGTAGCTCCATGCTAACACTTTAACACACTATGTCTCTATGGCTCCTCAGTGCTGTCAAGTCAAGTTTGTTTATATCGGCCTTTATCACAGCATGTCTCAGAGGACTTTGCAGAGGATGTGTCTAGCTACATCTAACTAAACACAATCAATGGTGAACAAAATTATATAGGGGGGGGGGGGGGGGGGGGCAGCGCTAGAAAATTCAGAGAGACGAGGGCAGCGGTCGTAATTCAGAGTCCAGGTGGGAAGAGGAAGGCAGCACTGATGACGAAGAGCCAGGACGGCACCCAGAGCAGGGCAGCACCCAGAGCCAGGACGGCACCCAGAGCAGGGCAGCACCCAGAGCCAGGACGGCACCCAGAGCAGGGCAGCACCCAGAGCCAGGGCAGCACCCGTCACTGCCTGGTGGAACAGCCCATCCAGCCCATCCAGCCTGTCTGTGAGGAGCAGGACGTTGTCTCGGCAGCAACAGACAGCGGTCACATCAGAGCAGGTGAAGATCTGCTCATGGGAAAAGATCCAGTTTTCTAAACACTGAACAGAACAACAATAAGCAGAGAAGAGCTGCAGTGGCTTCAGTCTGAGGCCGGACCAGGACTGGATGGGACGTTTATACACAGAGTGATCTGGTGTGTTTTTAAGTTCCCCTCGTGACACTAGCAGGGCTGCCAGCTCTCACACTTTGACCGAGAGACTCACGCAATTGACATTTTTCACACGCTCTCACGCCACAAGTCCATTTTCTCACGCAGTTAAAAACAAATTCATAACTGATAACGTTGCAGCACGAAAAGAGACACTGACAGCAGGACAGACGAGACAGAGCAGCAAATTTGTTTTAAATTACTATTTTTTTTCTGGGGGAGGACCGCCAGACCCCCCGCCAATGATGTATCTAAGCCCCCCCCCCAATTGTGAAAAGGTAAACACAAATAATTGACAACAAAAATTTTATTTTTGCCGCATTATTGCCATTCTAGTGGCTAATAGCAAGCTAGCTAGGCTACCACGCCACACAGAGAATAGCACTCAGCTGAGTGTAGCTAGCTAGCCATTAGCCTCCTCAACTGGTGAGATGTCCGCCCTCTGACACATGACATCATATCCTTTTTTGTCACAAACTGAAGATAATTGGCTGGGTGAGATCAGATGTGACCAAGACTTCAGGGTTCAAATGCACTTTCCCATGATGCTGCAGGACACTTTGGGTAAAAACATCCACACAATGGATACGTGGATAGAAATGAATTCCATGGTTCAGTTTTATTCATTCATCCCACTATACAAGTGACTGTTACTGTCTGTAACAACACAGTCAAGACAGATATCCAGATATCACAGTGTGTCATGATGTGTTTCCCTCTGTGTGTTTCTCTGTGTGAGTGTGTGTTGGGCTGGGACTGAGCGAGTGTATTCTCTGGCTGTGTGTGTGTGTGTGTGTGTGTGTGTGTGTGTGTGTTGTGGAGCTGTGCTGGAGCAGCAGCTACCCCTGCTGAAACATGTGGGTTAGTGCTGGAGCATGCTGTACCCAGAATGCCTTGGGGCGGTCTGGTTCAGCATCAGGAACATCTGATGTTTGTCAGATGGATGTTTGGATCTCTGTGGGGAATCTGGAGCGCTGCAGCAGCAAGGAACTGGATACAACAAACAAATATTCAATAGAAATAAATAGAAAATCCTAATTAAACATAAAGCAACTGACAATTACAACACTATTAAGTAGAAATATAATGAAATGTCGGATTTATACGAGTTACATCATGCATGCAGGGCGTGAAAAATAACAGTAAGAACATACTGAGACAAAGAAAATGAACGAAAAATATGATCTGATATGAAAATATACAAAATCTGTGAAATAAATGTGATATGAAAATATATGATAAAGTTATAAAAATATGAAGGTATATGCAATATATCACAAAAGAGCAAAATATTCAAATTTGAAGAAAACAAAATGCTGAGTGCTGTGCGCTGTATTCACCTCATCCTGCCTTTTTTCATGCTCTCTGTATTGATTATTGTTTTTGTAAACAAAACAAAAAAAGAAAAATAATATGATATGTGATTTATATGTCATGTTTAAACAAACAAAACAGAAAATATGCATCGGGCCACAGAAGCCTGATTCTCAGACTAACCATGACACCACTTCATATACTCAGTTTTAATATAATAATAATAATTGTTCTTCTTCAGTGGATGTCAGACTCTGTCCCCACGGTTTCACAGTGGATTCGGAGTGTTATGGCACTTATCCCTTTAGAAGCTATAAGCTTCTGGCTCAAGGACAAACCATTTAAGTTTTTTCATATTTGGGACCCCTTTCTGGACTACATTGGAGAGGACGGGGCCCAGGCCCTTCGGAGTGGTCTCTATGGACTAGCATGGACTGAGATCTCGAGGTACATTTCCATGTAGGTCTTACTGTTTAATATGCCATTATCCCATTATTATGTCTGATTACCCTTGTCATACCTAATTGTATAAACCTTCTGTCTTGGTGTTTTAGCTCTGTTTTCTATTATTTATTTATTTATTCTTTTTTATTTATTCTTTTTTATTTAAATTTATTTCATTTTTGATTATTTGACTATTTTTTGGTTCTCTTGTGTGTGTGGAGAATGTGTTCGGTGTTTAGGGTAAGTTGGAAAAGAGGGTAGCCTACATATTTTTATCATGCTTGCTCATCCTTAATTGTCTGACCCTCTGGAAACCAATAAATATACTTAAAAAAAAAAAAAAAAAATCTATAATAATAATAATATGAAGTCAGTATTAACATCTGATGGCTCATGACCTCAAATTAGTAATGTTGCCTTCAGGGTCTCCTCGTAAGCTCCAGCTTCCGAGGTTGGAGGTGTAAACGTGACTTGTGACACTTTTAAATGCTTCCGATTGGAAAAGAGAAGAAACGGTTTTCTCCTCTTCACTCTGCAGCTGAAACACAAAGCAGCTGAAACACAAAGCAGCTGAAACACAAAGCAGCTGAAACACTGCAGCTGAAACACAAAGCAGCTGAAACACTGCAGCTGAAACACAAAGCAGCTGAAACACTGCAGCTGAAACACAAAGCAGCTGAAACACTGCAGCTGAAACACAAAGCAGCTGAAACACAAAGCACACAGAAGAGCCCGAGTCTCCCCGTCACTTCTGACACTTTGTCCGAGTCGTTTCTGTGCGTTCAGCTCAGGATGGATGCCGATATTTCCGACTGTACTCGAAGGCATCACGGCAGGCCTGCTGAGCGGAGTTTCACCCCGTGCTGCAGGCATCCAGCTTCCCCTCTCTGACCCCACTGTGGTGTGTGTGTGTGTGTGTGTGTGTGTGTGTGTGTGTGTGTGGGAGCCCTGTGCCAGAGAGCTGGTCGGAGCTAATGGGTTCCTGAGGCAGAGCGCCATGCTAAACACAAACACTCCCTCTGTTCCTCTCTCTCTCTCTCTCTCTCTCTCCTCTCTCTATCCCTCGTTTTCCACTCCTTTTCAGCCTCCTCTTCCATTCAAACCAAACTAAACAGAGAACTCTCTCTCTCTCTCTCTCTCTCTCTCTCTCTCTCTCTCTCTCTCTCTCTCGACAACCATTTGCAACTTGGCCGCCCTTCTCTCTCTCTCCCTCTCTTTCTCTCTCTCTCTCCCCCCCCTCTCTCTCTCTCTCTGTCTCTCTCTTTTTCTCTCTCTCCCCCCCCCCCCCCTCTCTCTCTCTCTCTGCCTCTCTCTCCCCCCTCTCTCGCTCTCTCTCTCTGCTGCAGTCTTCAACGCCAAAACACATAAAAAACCCCAAAATAATTTCACCTCAGTTGGTCTGCAGTGGCTGTCTGACTGACGGCCAAACACACACACACACACACACACACACACAAACACACACACACACACACACACACACACAAACACACACACACACACACACACACATGCCAACCAGTACTCACAGGATTTGATCAACTTATGAAATAGTCGGTTTCCAAGACAAATGTGTAAAAATGCAGCCAGAGTCCAGACAGAGAGCTGATGCTGAAGGTTCACAGGTGTCTTGTGGGCGGGGCCAGTGGTGTCGTGTGGGCGGGGCCAGTGGTGTCTTGTGGGCGGGGCCAGTGGTGTCTTGTGGGCGGGGCCAGTGGTGTCTTGTGGGCGGGGCCAGTGGTGTCTTGTGGGCGGGGCCAGCGGTGAGGCTGGCGGCCACAGAGCAGGAAGTCACAGCAACAACAACAACAATGCAGGAAAGAAGAAGAAAAGAAAGGAAGAGCGAAGCTGAACGTTTGGACACAGACCGGCTGTGGAGGCTTTTCGGCTTTTGGCTGATCTGCGGGGCTCATGGTGATGATGTCACCACCTGCTGTAGGCTACATCATCACCTGGCACCAAAGATCAGCCAATAGCAGATGGCCATATCAGTAGCATGTTTTTTTACCAGTAGATGTCAGGCTTTACACACATTTGGGTTTGGGGTTTAGTTTCTCTTTAACACATGAAGCTAATCTCCTACTTTTTACTTCAGTAGTTTTTTTTCCAGCAGTAGTTGTACTTCTACCTCAGTACAGTACTTCTACTTCAATACAGTACTTCTACTTCTACTTTAGTACAGTACTTCTACCTCAGTACAGTACCTCTACTTCAATATAGTATTTCTACTTCTACCTCAGTACAGTACTTGTACTTCAGCAGTATGTGTTGTTACTGCAGAGAACTGCTGACTCAGCAGATTCACTGTATCCTGTCTCAGCAGTTAGTTATCTGCTGCTGCGTCATGCTCCGTCTCTGGCAGGTAACCATGGCAACACAGCTGGTCCCTACAAGGGCCTCATAGTGTAAAGACAAGATGGACAAGGACTCTGTGTGTGTGTGTGTGTGTGTGTGTGTGTGTGTGTGTGTGTGTGAAAACTGTAAACATTGCAGTTATTTTCAATAAAAGCCACTGAACAAGCCAGACACTGCAGATCAACAACACACACACACACACACACACACACACACACACACACACACACGCACACACACACAGCATTTTAATGGAGTGCTACTGCCCTCTAGTGGTTGAGATAATTAATTAACTTCAACATTACAGTGTTTATGTTTTTTTAATTGGATCACAACCAAAAAGGCTTCACAAAATACAGGCAATGTACACAGAAAACACCAGAGCAGCATGTAAAGACTAAGAACCATGAATGAATAAATAAATGAAATAAAACATAAATAAAACAAAAACATACAGGAGACAGAATTCAGGGGGACCTTTACCTCTTAACATTTTTTTATTTTTTTATTTTTTTTAAACCAAGCAGCAAACACGGGAGGGGTCTTTAAAAATAAATTTGTGGATGTGATATTTAGCCATAACTATGATGAAAACATGAAAACACGTTTTTACTCTCCATAAAGAATCCAGATTTTAGTCAGCTCACACTTATGGAAAAAAGACACTGTACATTCTCTATTTCAGTGTTATAAATGTTCAATTGTTAAATCCATAGTTAATTCACTACCTGGGTATACATCATGGTATACATGGATACAGTGCATCATTTACAGTGGTCTACAGTGTGTATCAATGGGCGCCGCTTATATGCGGCAGTCCTATTCATTAAAAAAATAATAATAAGCAGTATTATTCCGTATAATTTAAAAACACTTCAATCTCTTCAGTTTCTCCGCCGTCAGCTCACTGTAACAGCCTCTCTGACTGCGAAATATTTTTTTATTTCGCACATTTCCAGTCAGGCGGTCTGGACGGGCGGCTGCAGCTGTCAAGCGGCGGGGTCCTCCCGGTCCTTCCTCCTGCCTGAGCCCCGCGCCGACATCCTGACATAATCCAATCCATGAATCCAGCCCGCTAACAAACCCGTCTAATTAAACCGAAATTAGCCGCGAACCGACAGTCTCTCCCGACGGTATGATGGGCGGTAGGTCGAGCACGATAGCCGCGGGGGTTTGCGGCGCGCTGCTGGTCGGTTACTGCATCTATTTCGACAGGAAAAGACGGAGTGACCCCAACTTCAAGAACAGGCTGCGAGAACGTGAGTGTTGACCTCCTCCTCCTTCTTCCTCACCTTCCTCCTCCTCCTCATCTTCCTCCTCCTCACCGGACTCTGCTTTCGGCCGGTTTCATTTAATGATTCACAGTTAGTTAGGCTCGGGAGCTCGGTCCGGTCCGGTCCGGTCTGGTTTGGTTTAGCGTGTTAGCTTGTCACACAGAAGCAGCGTTTCTACCCGCGGCGACGTTACGTGCCGTCGCGTTCTGTCTTGTAAGGGAAGGACGTGACGCCGAGCTCAATTTAAATATCTGTCAGTTTAATGTGACCTTGCTTATCGACAAAGGAAAACACCCGGTAGAACATATTTGAAGATCTCCTACAAATCGGTGGGATCTTCTGTTGAAATCGGCATATAAATGACCCACCAGGTAGCACGTTATTCCAATTAAAGTCTCACCTTTTGGAATTGGTACACAGTGCTGGCTGCCACACTCTAAAGTGTGTTCTGCTGGAAGAAGATTGTGAGAATAACTGGCGAACTAATTATATAAAAGTGGAGATTGTATTCAAATGAAGGCAGCCTGGTGTATTGGGTGTATGCCGAAATTAAGAGTGGCTCCTAGCGATTCTTAAAAAGGTCTTAAGTCAGGTTCTACCAGGTATTTTACCTTGGGGATAAGCAAGGCCGCATTTAGGGGACAGATTTTTGAATGGAGTTTGGCGTCATTTTCTCTACATACAGGAGAAAGCAGGCCACTTCTCTGCCATCGTGACTTGTTTGATCCTACTGAGAGTAAGTTAGATGATGAAGCTCTTTAATTCAGCTCAGTCTGTGCAGTGTGTGTGACTGCTGGGTGCTGCTTATTGTTATTAAGATGTTTGAGATACAGCAGCACCTAAGGGTCCCAACCCCCCTCTGACCAGACCTGTCCTGTACCACAGCTTCATTCATAATGCTGCGTTCTCACATTAAGCTGTTACGCAATGCAATCAGCACCAGGATCCTGCCAGATGGGCTTTTTGCCAAATGGGGATTAACGTGTTATTCAGGGGACAGCAGATCCTCTGAGTTGCATCTGCCTGCCTGGGCAGGGGTAGAAGAGCTGGAGAGTAGTGAGGAAAACAGGTCAGTGATACTTAGAGAGCTTGGAGACTGTCTTGCTAAGCAGTGAAGTGTCCAAGTGTTGGAGAGACATTCATACTCTGGTCATTTAGCTGATGCTTTTATCAACAGAGACTGTCAGTGAGTGCAAAAGCTGAGTAAACTTCAAGATCACCAACATTAGAACATTACAAGCAAGTTCACGTTCAATTTATTTACATGGCATACATAAAAACAACACTTGTTGAACAAGGTGCTGCACAAATCTGGACAGAGCAGATCAAAGCAGCGACAAAACCAGAAAAAACAATCATCAACATACAGGGACAGACTGGGACAAGAAAATGGCCCTGGACTTTTTGACCCAGACCGGCCCACATCCTGCCTGCAAATATTCTACCATCCCCACCCCATTGATGCATACATGAATACAGGAAGACTCAAGTGTCACTACTTATACAGTATATATAAAATAGTACTACATACGGTTTGTCACCAGCAGACCATCACTGTGAGGAGACCACAACATTGAGCATTTAGTGCATCATGATAAAGAGCTGTATTTGAAAAAGCGATATAATCTGTATCATTACAGATGGAATCAGTCAGGGATTGCCATTGCCATTTTTATCACTTTAATTTGGTAACTTTCAACAATAAATATTTAAATTAACCAACACCAGGTAACAATAAATTATAATAAACTGTAACGTTGTCTAATAACAATAAACTATAAACAATTAAAAGGTGGAGTAAAGGGCTGGGCATGTAGAGAGAGTGTCCTTTACCTCCGTTCAGGACGGGGGGAGGTGGAGAGAGAGGCACTGAGGACAGGTCAGTAATTTTTGTGCATTTTGATGCCTCAGCTTCACGGGCCTTTATTTTTTATCCCTCAATATTTCTGCCTAGGGCTGGGTGATATATCAATATTATATCGATATCGTGATATGAGACTAGATATCGTCTTATATTTTGGATATCGTAATATCGTGATATGGCATAAGTGTCTTTTCCTGGTTTTAAAGGCTGCATTACAGTAAAGTGATGTCATTTTCTGAACTTACCAGACTGTTCTAGCTGTTCTATTATTTGCCTTTACCCACTTAGTCATTATATCCACATTACTGATGATTATTCATCAAAAATCTCATTGTGTAAATATTTTGTGAAAGCACCAATAGTCATCCCTACAATTTTGTCAATATCGATATTGAGGTATTTGGTCAAAAATATTGTGATATTTGATTTTGTCCATATCGCCCAGCCCTACTTACAACTGAACATTTAGCCCACTTTGTAGAAAATACTGAGATATATATTGTGTATCGTCATTCAGCCTAAAAATACAGAGATATGATTTTTGGTCCATATCGCCCAGCCCTATTTCTGCCCCAGCTTTTCGTTTTTTGTAAGGATTCCTTTCCATTTTGTTACGTTTTTCTCCAAAATACTGCTGTCTGATCAGCTCATCTGATGCTCCGTTCGCGAGGGGTGGCTCTCTCTCTCTCTCTCTCTCTCAATCTCTCTCTCTCTCTCTCTCTGTCTCTCTCCCTCTCTCTCTCAATCTCTCTCTCTCTCTCTCATTTATGAAATGGGCGTCTCAAGGTTTTTGTCCCGGTCCTCCCGATGGCCAGTCCGCCACTGTCAACATAGCACAGGGACACAATCAAAATAAAATAAGAAAATGGATACATACTCAAAACACCTACAACAAGTTTCATGTAGGATCAAAGGCTGCAGAGTAGAGATGGGTTTTGAGGCGACATTTAAAAGTGTCAACAGTGGGGGTGACTCTGATGCTGTGGGGGAGGCTGGTCCAGAGTCTAGGGGCACGATCCCCCTTACACCTCAGCCTGGACCAAGGGACAGCCTGTAGGTTTTGTCCAGATGACCTGAGAGACCTGCAGGACACTTTGGGGGGTGCAGGAGATCAGAGCTATATGAGGGGGCTAACACATCCAGGGCCTTGAAAACAAACAGTAAAACCTTAAACTCAATTTGCTGTCGTACTGGAAGCCAGTGAAGAGAGGCCAGGACAGAAATGTGTTCTCTCTTTCTGCTTTCTGGTGCCGGTAAGAAGCCTTGCAGCAGCATTGTGGACCAGCTGCAGACGGGACAGAGAGGACCGACTGATACCTGAATATAGGGAGCTGCAGTAAGTGAGGCGGCAGGAAATAAAAGCATGAATAACTTTCTCCACGTCAAGAAAGGAGAGGAAAGGCACGATATGCTGTTCAGGATTCAATACAGCCAGGATTCGATGTGATCAATAAAAGTTCAGGGACAACAAAGTCTGACTGTGCAGAATTCTGTTTATTTCTGAGACTCAAATCTTTCCAGCGATGCCATTGGCTGCTAGAATGTAAACAACAATTTAAAAATGTCGTTACAAAGTGACAATAATATAATTTGGATGGAGAGCTTGTGAAACTGTGATGGTCAAGAGTCTCATTAGTGATTAATACAGCAGAATAACATGGAGCTGATATCACCATTCATGTTCCTGACAGCAGAATAACATGGAGCTGATATCACCATTCATGTTCCTGACACAACAGATGGACTGACACATTTTTGTATTGCGATATATTGAATTTCGATCTATCGTCCCATCTCTACCTCTGTCCCATGTCTCCCTCCTCTACTCACTCTATTGTCCTTTACTGTTGCTTGCTTGGAATATTAGTAGGTATTGGTGCCGATGCTGCTGCTGCACTCACTGTAAATCTCTCTAGATAAGAGTGTCAGTTAAAGGACACTCTTTAACACTGTTGAAATCAGGAACTGGTGATGTGCTTTGCATTCCTGGGCCCATTTTGTTGTTTGGTGTGTTTTTTTTTATTCCCACTGATGAGATAGAAGAAACAAACACATTAATAGAAGCAAACACATCAGTCATAAATGAGAAATCAGAAAAAAACAGAAAAGAAACAGATGGGGGTTATGGGGTATAGTTGTCACTTCCTGAAAATGAACTCAAGTGAGTCTTTACTAGGGCTGCAACTAACGATTATTTTCATTGTCGATTAATCTGTGGATTATTTTCTCGATTAATCGATTAGTTGTTTGGTCTATAAAATGTCAGAAAATGGTGAAAGATGTGGATCAGTGTTTCCCAAAGCCCAAGATGACGTCCTCAAATGTCTTGTTTTGTCCACAACCCAAAGATATTCAGTTTACTGTCATAGAGGAGGAAAGAAACCAGAAAATATTCACATTTAAGAAGCTGGAATCAGAGAGTTTTGACTTGTTTTTCTTAAAAATTACTCAAACCAATTAATCGATTATCAAAATAGTTGGTGATTAATTTAATAGTTGACAACTAATCGATTAATCGTTGCAGCTCTAGTCTTAACCTTCAGTAGGTTCAGAAAGGTCATAAGGTCACTAAGCCACAGAGATGCTTTAGAGGTTTGAAGACTTCAGGCTAATGTTTGTTGGCTGGAATATGAACTGTAGGTGTTTTTAGGCTGTAGGTCTGTCTGCTTCAGGAAGTGATCTTCAGCTTTTAAAGAAGTTCTTATTCTTTCCATAGAGATATTTGCACATCCAACTATCTCTGATGCAGGTGCGTTGGAAAGTCTCACTTCAGTCTTGACAAAAGAAGATCCTGCACACTGCTCTTACTCAGCATCACAATTTATTGATCACTAACGTTTTGGTCCCTCTGGACCTTCGTCAAGAGTATTTTAAACAATTCTTACAAAAATGATCTTAAATAGATAATGCTCCGCCCATTCTGTGTGCACAGGTGTGGGACAGTTTTCTCCTGTGGGAGTGTCTCTCAATAATTGACAGTGACATGTGTACAATCTGTCGCATTATAATCCACACATAAGAAAAAGAAAAGAAAAACAAGTGAGACACCACATCACATACTTAATTCTATTTACAAAAATTGCATATCTAATGAATGAAAACATCGGCCTTGCAGCTTTCATAAGTCATTCAAAATGCAATCATATGAAATACTTGTATCTTGAGTGCACCATAAATGGGTCTATTTGATCCCAAAACTCCTGAGAGCATGACATGCCATGGAATCTCATCGTTCAATCCTTTGGGGTATAAAGTTTGCAAATTAAATATCCAGTATACTTCTCTTTTATTAAGAAATTCATCAGTGTTACCACCCAAAGCAGTTCTCATTAACAGTTCCTGTGTTTTTGTCCCAGGGAGGAGAAAGCAGAAGGTCGCCAAAGAGAGGGCCGGCCTGTCCAAGGTGAGCTCCGTCTCTACCGACGGCTCTGATGAACCAAACCCTCTTCTGATTATTTAGTCTCCATCTTTGTTGCCCAGTGCTCACTGCTGTGTGTCACTTCAGAGACTGTGTTTGTTTTCCAGCTGCCGGACCTGAAGGATGCTGAAGCGGTGCAGAAGTTCTTCCTGGAGGAGATCCAGCTGGGAGAGGAGCTGCTGGCTCAGGGTAAAACCACTCAAACCAGTTGGCTCACCTCACATTAACATCACAGTATAAAGCATGTTGAGCAGCAGGGTGGACTGCTGGTTAGAGACCGACCCCCCCCCCACCCTGCTGAAGTGTCCTGGAGCAAGACACTGAATTGCTATCAGATCTTTGTTGAGTTGGTTGTTCTGAACGCTGCCTCTCTGTGTTGTGTGCAGGAGACTATGAGAACGGCGTGGATCACCTGACCAACGCCATCGCGGTGTGCGGTCAGCCTCAGCAGCTGCTGCAGGTGCTGCAGCAGACTCTGCCTCCACCCGTCTTCCAGATGCTGCTCACCAAACTGCCCAGCATCAGCCAGGTAGCCACCACATGTCCTCAAACTGCCCCACATCAGGCAGGTAGCCACCACACGTCCCCAAACTGCCCCGCATCAGCCAGGTAGCCACCACATATCCCCAAACTGCCCCGCATCAGCCTTGTAGCCACCACATGTCCCCAAACTGCCCCGCATCAGCCAGGTAGCCACCACATGTCCCCAAACTGCCACGTCCCCAAACTGCCCCACATCAGCCAGGTAGCCACCACACGTCCCCAAACTGCCCCACATCAGCCAGGTAGCCACCACACGTCCCCAAACTGCCCCACATCAGCCAGGTAGCCACCACACGTCCCCAAACTGCCCAGCATCAGCCAGGTAGCCACCACACGTCCCCAAACTGCCCCGCATCAGCCAGGTAGCCACCACATGTCCCCAAACTGCCCAGCATCAGCCAGGTAGCCACCACACGTCCCCAAACTGCCCCGCATCAGCCAGGTAACCACCACACGTCCTCAAACTGCCCCACATCAGCCAGGTAGCCACCACACGTCCTCAAACTGCCCCACATCAGCCAGGTAACCACCACACGTCCTCAAACTGCCCCACATCAGCCAGGTAGCCACCACACATCCCCAAACTGCCCCGCATCAGCCAGGTAACCACCACACGTCCCCAAACTGCCCCATATCAGCCTTGTAGCCACCACGTCCCCAAACTGCCCAGCATCAGCCAGGTAGCCACCACACGTCCCCATACTGCCCCAGCATCAGCCAGGTAGCCACCACACGTCCCCAAACTCCCCAGATATTAATTTAATTAGTTTTTCTTTCATTCAAATAAAAATGTAAAGTTAAATAAAGCTCTCTGATCTGATGTCTTCTCCTCTTCTGTCCTGCAGCGTATTGTGAGCGCACAGAGCCTGAGTGAGGACGATATAGAATAAGGAGCGGACCAAGAGGAACCCCCCCCCCTTCATCCTCCTCTTCCTCATGTGGACCTTCCTCCTCCTCATGGCCTGCCACCGCCTCGTCCCCCATCACTTCCATTGAGGGAAATTTTTTTAATTCCTGGTTCATCCATCAAATTAGTGTATTTTTTTTAAACTTGCATTACCCTTTTATGGGTATTGGAATATACGGAAGCCCATTGAGGACATATATTCATACATTATATTGATGCCATTTTCCCTTGATAGTTAATTTAGCTTTGTTTTCTCGAGATAGATATTTGTCATTATCTCAAGAAAACACATTTGGAGAAAACGGCAGGTTTCTCATTATCTTGAGATAACGTAATGGGCAGAGTAATTATCTCATCTCAATAAAACTAAACTGTTTTCCCGAGATAATGAATTAATTTCTATTGTTCCTGGAGATTTCCAACTCTGCTGCATCACACTGACATGATGCCCTGCTGACTGACTGAAGACACTGAACACTAACAGGCCGGCCTGCTGCAACATTTGGGTTTTGAATAATATGCTTTGCTTTAGGATGTTAGTTCCAAGCAGAAAACGATGTCATTATCTTGAGAAAACAGTATTCGTTATCCTGAGATAATGAGAAAATTATCTCATTATATCCTGAGATCTAGAGATAATTATTACCTCCATCAAGGAGGTTATGTTTTCGGTGCTGTTTGTTTGTTTGTTTGTCAGCAGGATTACGGAAAAACTACTGGCCCGATTTTCATGAAATTTGGTGGAAGGGTGTAGCATGGGCCAAGGAAGAACCCATTAAATTTTGGAGTGGATCCGGATCCGACTCACGAACAAGCAATAATAGCACGAACCCTAGAACTGTCCTTCTAGTTTTATCCTGAGATCTCAAGATAATTTTCTCATTATCTCAGGATAACAAAACTTATCTCGATATAAGTGACATGAATAACTATCTCGAGAAAACAAATAAAATTAACTCATGGGAAAACGGCATGAGTAAAATATATGAATATATATATATATATGTCCTCAATGGGCTTCCGTAGAAATATAGTGAACGTAAAGCCAAAAAAAAAGAAAAGAGCCCGTCCAACTTCCACCCACGATGTGACACTGTGTTGTTCTGTCCGGCAGCCAGGCTGACCGGACTAGGTTTTGGTTGAAAGGTGAATCTGGTGTCCCGCTCAGCACCGGTCCCACCGCTCAGCAGGTTCAGTCTGCGGTCCTCATGGTGTTAGCATCTGGACTGCAGGCGCACGCAAACAGGAATCTCTCTCTGCTCTAACGCTTCAGAAGTATATTTATTGTTTTGTTATCAGTCTTCTTACCGGTCTCGACTTAGAAACACTTTTTAAAAAGGTGATGGAATGTTCTGTTCATTTTAAAGAGGATGTCCCTCTTTAGAAAAAAAATAAAGAAAAGGTGAACAAAGAACTCAGTTGTGTGTTTTATGTTTCTTTTGACACAAACTTACAAAAGTGTGTTGCTGTTTCTGGGTTCAAAACTTTATTTAATTCATGCCAGAAAATGTCATGTCAGAAATTAGAAATACATTTACACTGTATGAGGAGTTTTGTTAGAAAATGAGATTTTCCATTTGGTAAAAAGGACTGTTCAACTGATGGCACAAAATGAAAGAACATTATGGTATTTTAACAGATAGTAGGTAACTTAAATTCTTGGCTGACAAAATGAGAGAAATATTAGAAATATTAAATAATTAACTTGAGATTCTTCCCCCCAAAACTAAAGTGTCTTGGATTAAAATCTTCATGTTTCCAGGTTCCTGCAGACATCAGTGCAGAGATGCAACAGAAGGAATTTAGGAACTTGGTGCCAATTTGGCTGCCATGTCCAAACCATCTTCACTACATTACCACTGATGTTTTACATCCTGAAACATTTTCTCATATCAAACTCCACTGGAGCTGCTGGAAACATCTGGAGGTGACGTCACCTCGTCTACGATTGGCCGGTTATCCACCAAGAAGAAAAACACAACAAACTACTGAATGGAGCCAGAGATGGAAGGTACATCACCATGTTTTTAATGGAGTTTCAGTGTTTTAGGGGATTTTTCCTTTAAAATTCAGCAGGTCACTGAATTCCATACAGTCCAGTTCACAGATGAAAGTCGTAATCCTCAAGATCTTCCTTTTTGTTGTCTCCATCTTCCTCCCTCAGCCTCACTGTGGTGTTTCTGCTGCTCTTCCCACAGATCACCTGTCAATCAAACTGTGGGCGGAGCTTGGATTTTCTGTTGCTGCAGTTTGAGTTTCTCTTTTCTCTGTCTGTTCAGCCATGGTGGCTATCACTGCTCATGCTAACTACCCAGTTCTTCTTCTGTTGATTCCAAACAAACTGGAAACATAAAACGCATCACTTCCTGTGCGGCAGGAAAGAGCTGGCAGACACCGGCTGGTTAGAACAGACAGAGGAGAAGCTTTATGAACTGGATATACTGTAGGTTGGATCATTATTGACTTAGAGCAGGCAGGTACAGAGGAGCAGAACAAACATTTATTTATATAAAAATATCACAGACTTCATCACTTTGAGGACTGTCTCAGATATGGACAGTCTTCTTTGGTTTCTGCTTCTTTTTCAGTCCTTTCTTTTTGTTTTTCTTGCTGGGATCCACCATCTCTCCTTTGAAGGAGGAGCTGTTAGTCGGCTTGGTCTGGTTTCTGCCCTGAAATCCCCCCCTCCCAGCCCCCCTGCCAGCCCCCCTGCCAGCCCCCCTCCCGGCCCCCCTACCAGCCCCCCTCCCGGCCCCCCTCTCCCACCCGGCGCCCTTCATCTCTCCTCCTCCTCTTCCTCCTCCTCTTCCTCTTCCTCTTCCTCTTCCCTCGGAGCCGGCCGGGACCCTCGGCCCCCCGGCTTTATTCTTCACCTTCTCCTTCTTCACCGACCTCTTCACCCGGACCGACCGGCCCTCCAGAGACGAGCCGTCCAGCTTCAGAGCCAGCTGGACCGAGTCTGCACTCTGCACCGAGACACACAGGTAAACACACAGGTAAACACACAGGTAAACACACAGGTAAACACACAGGTAAGACACTTTGTAAAGGGGCCCAATATAGGATTTGAAATTTTCTTCATCTATATACACGTGATAATATATGATGAAGATGTTAATGAAGAAATTGGTAAAATTGGATTTTGAGAAATTTTAAAGTTGTTGCATTTTCACCCTTTCAGATTCATTCTAGTCAGTGCATCACAAGTGGATTTGATAAAATTACATAAAAATAAGTAAACATGTCATGACGACATGAACGATGCAGTCCCACTCTGGCCAATCAGTAACAAACATGTCACCTTGTTTTGAGCTGTAACTGCAGCGCCGGTGCTTTTTAAAACTAGAAATAAGCCTTGTGGTTGTTTGCCTCCACCAATAAACGTTGTTTTATCATTGCAAGGACAGTCTTTATTTATTGAACATATATAATTAATGTGATTATTAGGTCAACTTAAAGGATTTTGGTGTCTGCAAAAGTAAGTGACAGCACTTCCACCGTTTTTGCAGAACGACCCAAGATCATTTTCTCAGCTACAATGGTAAGCAAAACATTATGATGTCACAGTGAAGTTGACCTTTGAACTTTTGGATATAAAATGTCATCACTTCATCATTTTATCCTATTAGACATTTGTGTGAAATTTTGTCATAATTAGCGTATGAATTCTTGAGTTCTGGCCAAAAACGTCTTTTGTGAGGTCACAGTGACCTTTGACCTTTGACCACCAAATTCTAATCAGTTCATCCCTGAGTCCAAGTGGATGTTTGTGCCAAATATGAAGAAATTCCCTCCAGGCGTTCCTGAGATATCGTGTTAATGAGAATAGGACGGACATGACGTCACAGTGACCTTGACCTTTGACCTCCAAAATCGAATCAGTTCATCCTTGAGTCCAAGTGGACGTTTGTGCCAAATATGAAGAAATTCCCTCAAGGCCTCATGAGGAGCTGAACACATTTTCTCACTGGAGCTGTGAAGCTGCAGCTAGCTAGCGCAGCTTGTTCCCTTTGCAGGAGATGGAACATTCTAGCTAGCTAAAAGCATGCTGGGTAGCGTAGTTCAGTAACTCATTTTGTCGTTCATGTAAATAATACTGAATGGATTTTTATGAAATGAATCCAAGCAAGATGTGTTGATGCTTCCTACAACATATTTCAAAATCAAAGCCAGATGCTTTTTAGACTGCTGATATGAACTAACCTCCCACACACTGACAGAGGGGGAAGTCAGGGTGGAAATGACTTCTGCGATTATTTTGACTGATATTGCAATTGCAATATGATTTGTGATATTATGGGGAATGCTAATTTTTGCATCATTATTCTCATTTTCATTGAAAAACGTATTAAAATGATTACGGTGTGATTTTCGCGGGGATCTGTACCAAACAAAGATGTTTTCTTAAGTCTGTAGAATATGATGTGTAGGCCAGGACATCTCTGCAGCACCACAATATTTACTTTAAAATGCTATTTTGACACATTTCACCTTTAACAAATATTGCGCCTCCTGTGATTTGAAAATTGCAGTAGGCCATATTGAGATTTCGATAAAATTTCGATTAATTGTTCAGCCCTACTCTATACGCAGAAAAGGAAGGCAGGCAGCAGCTGGGTCGTCTCACCTCAAACAGAACGTAGCCGAATCCTTTTCCCAGGCCGGAGTTCTGGTCCCGGACCAGCCGCACCGCCTCCACCCTGCCACACTCCGCAAAATGCTGCCGCAGAGCCAGCTCATTCATCTCTGCACACACACACACACACACAGACACACACACACACACACACACACACACACACACACACACAGGGTTATATTCAACAACTCACACTCTCTTCAATATAACAATATAACTGTGGGACCCAGACGCTGAAAAAACGACTCACCGAACGACAGATTTCCCACGAATATTGATCGTTTGTGATCGTGCTGCAAAACAAGAATACGGTCAGTTATTGATCGTGTGCTGCAGCTATCAAATCATTTCACCAGGTTATGGATTAACAGGTGAGCTGTGACGGTTGAAGACTTACAGCAGAGTTTTCTGTCACTCTGTCCACTCTGATGTGGAAGTCTTTCTCAATCTCCATTCCATTCCTGTCAGAGGAGACAAACAGGACAGAGTGAATGATCTGTAGAAGCTCTTACATTGCAGCAGGTTAACTGATTTACAGAAGCATGGACAGGCTGGGTGGGTGGGGTGTGGTGTGGTGTGGGAGGTGAAGTCAGACCTCTCTAAAGCCTTGACCACTCCCTCCTCGTCTTTAAACACCACGTAGGCGTTGATGCTTTGCTTCTTGGGGTGAACTTTGCGTCTGCAGGGAAAACAACAAGTTCAGATGTACATTACAGTGCAATAAGTACGATTTTTACTGTTATATAGTGCGTTATGGCTATAATGTATCAACAGGGGATGATAGGATTGTTGATCAATACCAATGACTTAATGATTACTTGATTAGCTGCTGAGATTTCTGGCTTTCAAAACTGACTTTCTGACCTGTTCTCTGGAACAAAACCTCTCCACCCACTGCAGTTTCATATATGAAAACTTGCATGAGACTTTTTATAGTCTTGTCTCTATCTTTCCTTCCACTCATCCAGTCCTCTCAGATCTAAATGATCTAGAGCTGCAGCGATTAATCGATTAATTGTCAACTATTAAATTAAGCGGCAACTATTTTGATAATCGATTTATCGGTTTGAGCAATTTTTTAAGAAAAATAAGTCAAAATTCTCTGATTCCAGCTTCTTAAATGTGAATATTTTCTGGTTTCTTTCCTCCTCTATGACAGTAAACTGAATATCTTTGGGTTGTGGACAAAACAAGACATTTGAGGACGTCATCTTGGGCTTTGGGAAACACTGATCCACATTTTTCACCATTTTCTGACATTTTATAAACCAAACAACTAATCGATTAATCGAGAAAATAATCGACAATGAAAATAATCGTTAGTTGCAGCCCTAAAACGATCTCATCTGATCTAATGGGACGAGACAGAATTAAGGATCCAGACAGAAACTCACTGAATTGCTGCTAGCTTGCGGGACATGGACGGATCCTCTCTGACCTGCAGGAGGAGACAGGATGGATCACACAGAGCATGAAGAGACGTTCACATGAGCCGGTGAGGAAAATTCACCTTTAAAGGAGAAGTGTCCCAGCAAGCAGTTGACAGACAAAAGTCCAAGCCTTTAGTTTTACATAACACACAAGTTCAACGTCAACCTATACAAGCTAAATTTTTCACAATATGATATTATTGCAAGTTAGAAACTAATTCATATGAATTTGGAAACTGTTTTGAGCCGATATCAGAAAGATATTAAAGTTCTGATTTCACAAAATGATGCAGGCAGCAGCTGATTCAACTGGCTTCAGACCGTCTGATCGAATCTATCCAACGTCTGAACGTTCCTGGGATGTTTCTAAATGGCTGTGTGTGTTCCAGTGTTTTACCACAGAGCGAAACCGGATGGACTCGATGTTGCCTTTGTCCCTGAAGAGGCTCCGCAGAGTCTGAGGACAGAAGAACAGGAGAGATGAGTCGAGTCGCTCTTCTCTCCCTGGATGCAGATTATTATTCAGCAGTGAAAAGGCAACATGAAGGAAGCAGCCGTCCCAGTCCGACCCCACAGAGCGAGGTCAGGGGGGAAACCAACCCATGAATGGAAACAATTATATCCAAAATTTCCCATTTCCCCATACATTTTTATTCCTTGGCTTTTAACTCAGTATGAGAGTTGCCTTTCTTTTTCTTACGGTCTTATTTCTTTTATTATTTTATTGTCCTTTTGTCTTTTAAAGTGGTCTTTGTTTTTATTGTGTTTTTATTGTGTTTTATGGTTTTTGCCATTTTGATTGTACAGCACTTTGGTCAACTGTTGTTGTTTTCAAATGTGCTTTATAAATTTAATATCGTAATACTGTCCCGCCAAAATATTGCAAAATACAATATTATCGCTGTGTGTGTGTGTGTGTGTGGGTGAGGGGGGGGGGGATTCTTCCAGTCCCCCCCCCCCCGCCCCCCCCACATAAAATTTCAAGGCTATAATAATAATCATTAGCATTATTATTATTATTGTTATTAACAGCCTACAAATATGATCTTACTACGGTATTCAGGCATTGGAGGAAGCAGCGGCCATTAGGTAGAATTTGCTCATTCCTGCTATTTCCAGAAAAACAGGCCGATTGTGGAAAAGGGAAAACACTTGAATTAAAAACAAAAAAATTTCACTTAAAGTAGATTATTTTTTGGTTTTTTTTACTCTCTTACCACTAGTAGATTATTAGGTTTTAGAGCTGCAACAATTAATCGATTAATTGATTAGTTGTCAACTATTAAATTAATTGCCAACTATTTTGATAATCGATTAATCGGTCAGAGTAATTTTTTAAGAAAAATAAGTCAAAATTCTCTGATTCCAGCTTCTTAAATGTGAATATTTTCTGGTTTCTTTCCTCCTCTATGACAGTAAACTGAATATCTTTGGGTTGTGGACAAAACAAGACATTTGAGGACGTCATCTTGGGCTTTGGGAAACACTGATCCACATTTTTCACCATTTTCTGACATTTTATAGACCAAACAACTAATCGATTAATTGAGAAAATAATCAACAGATTAATCCACAATGAAAATAATCGCTAGTTGCAGCCCTATTAGGTTTATAAGTTTAAAAGCTTGTACAATTGTGATCTAAGCAACACATGGTGCCAGGGCCGGGAGCCGTGGGAAAAGTTTTTTTTTTATGCGTTATTGTGGGAAATATCGCAATATTCGATAATACAGAACATCGGCCCAAGCCTAGAAACAAAGCTTTAAATGTGCTGGATGAAAGCGGCTCTCTGTACCTTCTTGCTGCAGCTGACCGGCAGGTTGCCGACGAACACCGTCCTCTTCCTCTTCACCGCCTCTTCCTCCGCTTCGGCTTTCGTCCTGCGTCTCTTTATCCGTCTCTGATACTGCTCCTCCTCCTCCCTCCCTCCTCCTCCTGCTCCTCCTCCTCCCTCGCCCGGCTCCGCTGCTTTCCTCTTCATCTTCCTGGGCGGCTTCTTCCCTCGCTCCTCCTCGTCCGCATTCTGCAAGGCGCTTTCCCTGAGACAGACGGGAGGGACGAGGACAGAGGGAGTGAGAAAAACTAACCGGCTTGGGTCTCATTTGCATTCTAGGCACAGTTCGACTGATATGGGTTTTTGAAGACTGATATTTTTTTGGATTGAAGCTGCTAAATATGACTCTTAATGCTAAAAAATTCCCCCAAAATTATAAGGATTCAGTGATTTTTTTTTTTCTTGGCAGGGTGGAAAAGCCTCTGAAACAGAATTTAGACCAACTCTCAACTGAAACCTACCAGAGAAGAAGAAGAAGAAGAAGAAGAAGAAGAAGACAATAATGATAAACACTCCGATGGATACCTGTTCTCCACCTTCTGGTCGGCTACTGTCTTCTCCTTCTGTGGCTTCCTCTGCTTCTGCACAGTGTGACCTTTGACCTCTGGAGTTTCCCTCTGCTCCTTCACCTCTGTGCTCTTCTGAACAGGCTGCCAGGGGAAAAAACACCAAAACCAAACACATCAAAACACACATTACGCTGCATTCAAGATGGTAAACGCAAACCTCCTACTGTTCACCTCTGACCCCCAAAACACCTGCAGTCAGCTGTATTCATGTATGTGCAGAGGAAGTGACAGGGTGATGGAGTTACCTTCGGTGCAGGGCGGAACAGCAGCGGAGCGGCCTGCGGAGCGGCGCTGAATAAAGTCGACAGAGACCCAGGAGCAGCCGAGTCCTTCTGGAACAGACTCCCTGACACCTGACCCACCACATAGTCTGCTGCCTGCGGGCCGGGGGAAGCCTCTTCACTGGGAGGAAACGGGAGGAAACACACTGTGTAGTCACCAGCCCAAAATACGCCAAACTCCATTCAGAAACCTGACAATTCGTTGCTGCCTTGCCTTATTGTCAAAGGTTCTTCTTCTATAAAACAAGACTCAAGAATTTCTCTGAATCGCTTGGATCCACTCTTAAATTCGGCACACATTTTATACACTGAATAGCACTTGTTCAATGAAATATCAGCTTTTAGAATTAGTTCACACTGCTCGCTGCTATACCCACCACGGTGTGTTTTGCTGGAAGGAGACTGGGGGAATAACAGGCGGACCAATTCTAAAAGTTTAATTCGAAGTGAACTAAGTGTTGTGTGATGTATTGGACACATGCCGACTTAAAGAGCGGATCTTGATAATTCAGTACACATCGTCAGTCATGATCTATCAAGTTTTTACTTTTGCCGAAGAGGAAAGCAACATTCAACTGACAGATTTTTAAAGACAGTGTGGCATAACGTGCTCGCCGTTTGTTAACTATCACCAGGTCAGGTTCAGCTAACATGCGGAGAGGAAAGTGAACAAATGCCACCTATTACCACCTGGCACAAGACCGTAGGTTAGCTTTACTAACGTATTAAAGGGGTAAACAAACCTTTTTTGCTGAAGTTTCTTCTTCATCGTCACTTCCACTTTATTTAAATGTCACTCGAACACAGACTCTCGATGTTTTTGATATTGCAAATTTTGAGTTTAGGAGCGAGTTTGCAGTTTGAACATGGATTTCTATCGCTTTCACTCCAACATTACGATTAGTTTCTCACGTTTTCCTTCCATGCACACACTTATCCTACAGCTAATTATGCCCTACAGGGAACACAGCCACAGCAGTAAATGGTTCCTATTCTTTATCCTCGCTTTAACGTTGACACCTAACACTAACAACTCACTAACAGCCTGTAAATTAGCCAAACCGAACAACATGACATATGAAATCAAATGTAATGTATATTTAATGTAATGTATATTTCTTGTCAGTTTTTGCTAGAATTTTGTGGGACATTTGTGCAACGTTGAAATATGTCTCTTCCGGTGAACCACAGAGAGATGAGAAGTGTTTTGTTTTGGGAGCTAGCTAGCTTAGAAATAGAGTAAAGTTGTGTACTAGCGTTACACCACAAAAACATCACAGGTAATTTGCAGTTCTTTTTTTTAATCTCCATTGATTGTCTCATATGTGTTTTTCCACTTTTTGGGATTGTGGACGAATACAGTCAGTGGTTTTCTGGTGGGAGGAAACGCCTCATAACGTTAACTGCTAAGCGATGTAACGACGTATCATAATGTTATCTTTTGTTTTTTAACTGAAAATATATTTACTGCACCACTGGCTGTCTACTCAGCAGTCGAAAATGAATCGCCACATTCACTGTGTCCTCCATGTTCTCCATGTTTAGACCCGAGGAGCCGGTTTTGATGGGAGTGGACCAGATGTCTGCCCGGGACAGAGACAGCACCGGGTCGGAGTTGCCGGCTGATGCGGCGGGCAGGCGGGTGACCTGCGACGGGGAGCGGGCCACGGTGCGCTACGTGGGCCCGGTCCCACCGACTGCAGGTCAGACATGGGCGTCAGATGGGTGGGACTCGCCTTGTTCACTCGTTTACAAACCGAGTCAGGAGCTCACAACTCCTATAGGATCTCCACAAAAAATCGGCATGTAGATGATCCACCAAGCAGCACTTATTTGAATTATATCAGCTTTTAAGAATTGGTTCAATTAGTATGGAACCCCATTCCCGCCAGTGTGATGAAAAAAACGGTCCTGTAAGTCATTATAATGAGAAACTTTCTCAAAATAATGACTTAGTATACTAACTCATTATTTTGAGAAAGTGTCTCATTATTTTGAGATATTAAGTCATTATTTTGAGAACATTTCTCATTATAATGACTTACAGGATCTTTTTTTTTTCATCACACTGGCGGAAATGGGCTTCCATAAATTAGAATAGCAGGAGAAGGAGTTATAAAAAATGAAATTGTACTGAAGTAAGTGCTGCTTGTTGGATCACTTGCATGCTGAATTTACCAGTGTCTCCTAACGATTCATAAAAGGTCTGAAGTCTTGTTCTACCTTTGCCAGTAAGCAAGGCAGTATTAAACTGCCAGATTTTTTAATAGAGCTTTGGTGGCACATATCGAGGCTCAGTGGTTTCATGTGCCATGGAGGACCAGAAGTATGCAGCTTTTCATTCTAACAAC
>NW_027283221.1:15000-37055 GCF_046629955.1 Centroberyx affinis | reverse complement strand
TTTATTTTTTTAAATTTAAATTTATTTCATTTTTGATTATTTGACTATTTTTTGGTTCTCTTGTGTGTGTGGAGAATGTGTTCGGTGTTTAGGGTAAGTTGGAAAAGAGGGTAGCCTACATATTTTTATCATGCTTGTTCATCCTTAATTGTCTGACCCTCTGGAAACCAATAAATATACTTAAAAAAAAAAAAAAAAAAAAAATCTATAATAATAATAATATGAAGTCAATATTAACATCTGATGGCTCATGACCTCAAATTAGTAATGTTGCCTTCAGGTTCTCCTCGTAAGCTCCAACTTCCGAGGTTGGAGGTGTAAACGTGACTTGTGACACTTTTAAATGCTTCTGATTGGAAAAGAGAAGAAACGGTTTTCTCCTCTTCCCTCTGCAGCTGCACATGCCCAGCTGCCTCCTCACAGAAGAGCCCGAGTCTCCCCGTCACTTCTGACACTTTGTCCGAGTCGTTTCTGTGCGTTCAGCTCAGGATGGATGCCGATATTTCCGACTGTACTCGAAGGCATCACGGCAGGCCTGCTGAGCGGAGTTTCACCCCGTGCTGCAGGCATCCAGCTTCCCCTCTCTGACCCCAGTGTGGTGTGTGTGTGTGTGTGTGTGTGTGTGTGTGTGTGTGTGTGTGTGTGTGTGTGTGTGTGTGTGTGTGTGTGTGTGTGTGTGGGAGCCCTGTGCCAGAGAGCTGGTCGGAGCTAATGGGTTCCTGAGGCAGAGCGCCATGCTAAACACAAACACTCCCTCTGTTCCTCTCTCTCTCTCTCTCTCTCTCTCTCTCTCTCTCCTCCCTCTATCCCTCGTTTTCCACTCCTTTTCAGCCTCCTCTTCCATTCAAACCAAACTAAACAGAGAACTCTCTCTCTCTCTCTCTCTCTCGACAACCATTTGCAACTTGGCCGCCCTTCTCTCTCTCTCTCCCTCTCTCTCCCTCTCTTTCTCTCTCTCTCTCCCCCCCTCTCTCTCTCTCTCTCTGTCACTCTCTTTTTCTCTATCTCTCTCTCTCTCTCTCTCCCCTCTCTCGCTCTCTCTCTCTCTGCTGCAGTCTTCAACGCCAAAACACATAAAAAACCCCAAAATAATTTCACCTCAGTTGGTCTGCAGTGGCTGTCTGACTGACGGCCAAACACACACACACACAAACACACACACACACAAACACACACACACACACACACACAAACACACACACACACACACACACACACACACATGCCAACCAGTACTCATAGGATTTGATCAACTTATGAAATAGTCAGTTTCCAAGACAAATGTGTAAAAATGCAGCCAGAGTCCAGACAGAGAGCTGATGCTGAAGGTTCACAGGTGTCTTGTGGGCGGGGCCAGTGGTGTCTTGTGGGCGGGGCCAGTGGTGTCGTGTGGGCGGGGCCAGTGGTGTCGTGTGGGCGGGGCCAGCGGTGAGGCCACAGAGCAGGAAGTCACAGCAACAACAACAATGCAGGAAAGAAGAAGAAAAGAAAGGAAGAGCGAAGCTGAACGTTCGGACTCAGATCGGCTGTGGAGGCTTTTCGGCTGTTGGCTGATCTGCGGGGCTCATGGTGATGATGTCACCACCTGCTGTAGGCTACATCATCACCTGGCACCAAAGATCAGCCAATAGCAGATGGCCATATCAGTAGCATGTTTTTTGACCAGTAGATGTCAGGCTTTACACACATTTGGGTTTGGGGTTTAGTTTCTCTTTAACACATGAAACTAATCTCCTACTTTTTACTTCAGTAGTTTTTTTTCCAGCAGTAGTTGTACTTCTACCTCAGTACAGTACTTTTACTTCAATACAGTACTTCTACTTCTACTTTAGTGCAGTACTTCTACCTCAGTACAGCACCTCCACTTCAATATAGTACTTCTACTTCTACTTCAATACAGTACTTCTACTTCTACTTTAGTGCAGTACTTCTACCTCAGTACAGTACCTCTACCTCAGTACAGTACTTGTACTTCAGCAGTATGTGTTGTTACTGCAGAGAACTGCTGACTCAGCAGATTCACTGTATCCTGTCTCAGCAGTTAGTTATCTGCTGCTGCGTCATGCTCCGTCTCTGGCAGGTAACCATGGCAACACAGCTGGTCCCTACAAGGGCCTCATAGTGTAAAGACAAGATGGACAAGGACTCATGTGTGTGTGTGTGTGTGTGTGTGTGTGTGTGTGTGTGTGTGTGTGTGTGTGTGTGTGAAAACTGTAAACATTGCAGTTATTTTCAATAAAAGCCACTGAACAAGCCAGACACTGCAGATCAACAACACACACACACACACACACACACACACACACACACACACACACACACACACACACACACACACACACACAGCATTTTAATGGAGTGCTACTGCCCTCTAGTGGTTGAGATAATTAATTAACTTCAACATTACAGTGTTTATGTTTTTTTAATTGGATCACAACCAAAACGGCTTCACAAAATACAGGCAATGTATACAGAAAACACCAGAGCAGCATGTAAAGACTAAGAACCATGAATGAATAAATAAATGAAATAAAACATAAATAAAACAAAAACATACAGGAGACAGAGGGGGACCTTTACCTCTTAACATTTCTTTTTTTTTATTATTTATTTATAAAAAAAAAAACAAGCAGCAAACATTGGAGGGGTCTTTAAAAATACATTTGTGGATATGATATATTATTTAGCCATAACTATGCTGAAAACATGAAAACACGTTTTTACTCTCCATAAAGAATCCAGATTTTAGTCAGCTCACAATTATGGAAAAAAACCCACTGTACATTCTCTATTTCAGTGTTATAAATGTTCAATTGTTAAATCCATAGTTAATTCACTACGGATACAGTGCATCATTTACAGTGAGTCTACAGTGTGTATCTATGGGCGGCCCTTATATGCGGCAGTCCTATTCATTAAAAAAAAAATTAAGCAGTATTATTCCGTATAATTTAAAAAACACTTCAATCTCTTCAGTTTCTCCGCCGTCAGCTCACTGTAACAGCCTCTTTGACTGCGAAATATTTTTTTATTTCGCACATTTCCAGTCAGGCGGTCTGGACGGGCGGCTGCAGCTGTCAAGCGGCGGGGTCCTCCCGGTCCTTCCTCCTGCCTGAGCCCCGCGCCGACATCCTGACATAATCCAATCCATGAATCCAGCCCGCTAACAAACCCGTCTAATTAAACCGAAATTAGCCGCGAACCGACAGTCTCTCCCGACGGTATGATGGGCGGTAGGTCGAGCACGATAGCCGCGGGGGTTTGCGGCGCGCTGCTGGTCGGTTACTGCATCTATTTCGACAGGAAAAGACGGAGTGACCCCAACTTCAAGAACAGGCTGCGAGAACGTGAGTGTTGACCTCCTCCTCCTTCTTCCTCACCTTCCTCCTCCTCCTCATCTTCCTCCTCCTCACCGGACTCTGCTTTCGGCCGGTTTCATTTAATGATTCACAGTTAGTTAGGCTCGGGAGCTCGGTCCGGTCCGGTCCGGTCCGGTCTGGTTTGGTTTAGCGTGTTAGCTTGTCACACAGAAGCAGCGTTTCTACCCGCGGCGACGTTACGTGCCGTCGCGTTCTGTCTTGTAAGGGAAGGACGTGACGCCGAGCTCAATTTAAATATCTGTCAGTTTAATGTGACCTTGCTTATCGACAAAGGAAAACACCCGGTAGAACATATTTGAAGATCTCCCACAAATCGGTGGGATCTTCTGTTGAAATCGGCATATAAATGACCCACCAGGTAGCACGTTATTCCAATTAAAGTCTCACCTTTTGGAATTGGTACACAGTGCTGGCTGCCACACTCTAAAGTGTGTTCTGCTGGAAGAAGATTGTGAGAATAACTGGCGAACTAATTATATAAAAGTGGAGATTGTATTCAAATTAAGGCAGCCTGGTGTATTGGGTGTATGCCGAAATTAAGAGTGGCTCCTAGCGATTCTTAAAAAGGTCTTAAGTCAGGTTCTACCAGGTATGTACCTTGGGGATAAGCAAGGCCGCATTTAGGGGACAGATTTTTGAATGGAGTTTGGCGTCATTTTCTCTACATACAGGAGAAAGCAGGCCACTTCTCTGCCATCGTGACTTGTTTGATCCTACTGAGAGTAAGTTAGATAATGAAGCCCTTTAATTCAGCTCAGTCTGTGCAGTGTGTGTGTGTGTGACTGCTGGGTGCTGCTTCAGCCCTTATTGTTATTAAGATGTTTGAGATACAGCAGCACCTAAGGGTCCCAACCCCCCTCTGACCAGACCTGTCCTGTACCACAGCTTCATTCATAATGCTGCGTTCTCACATTAAGCTGTTACGCAATGCAATCAGCACCAGGATCCTGCCAGATGGGCTTTTTGCCAAATGGGGATTAACGTGTTATTCAGGGAACAGCAGATCCTCTGAGTTGCATCTGCCTGCCTGGGCAGGGGTAGAAGAGCTGGAGAGTAGTGAGGAAAACAGGTCAGTGATACTTAGAGAGCTTGGAGACTGTCGTGCTAAGCAGTGAAGTGTCCAAGTGTTGGAGAGACATTCATACTCTGGTCATTTAGCTGATGCTTTTATCAACAGAGACTGTCAGTGAGTGCAGAAGCTGAGTAAACTTCAAGATCGCCAACATTAGAACATTACAAGCAAATTCACGTTCAATTTATTTACATGGCATACATAAAAACAACACTTGTTGAACAAGGTGCTGCACAAATCTGGACAGAGCAGATCAAAGCAGCGACAAAACCAGAAAAAACAATCATCAACATACAGGGACAGACTGGGACAAGAAAATGGCCCTGGACTTTTTGACCCAGACCGGCCCACATCCTGCCTGCAAATATTCCACCATCCCCACCCCATTGATGCATACATGAATACAGGAAGACTCAAGTGTCCCTACTTATACAGTATATATAAAATAGTACTACATACAGTTTGTCACCAGCAGACCACTGTGAGGAGACCACAACATTGAGCATTTAGTGCATCATGATAAAGAGCTGTATTTGAAAAAGCGATATAATCTGTATCATTACAGATGAAATCAGTCGGGGATTGCCATTGCCATTTTTATCACTTTGGTTTGGTAACATTCAACAATAAATATTTAAATTAACCAACACCAGGTAACAATAAATTATAATAAACTATAACGTTGTCTAATAACAATAAACTATAAACAATTAAAAAGTGGAGTAAAGGGCTGGGCATGTAGAGAGAGGCATGTAGAGAGAGTGTCCTTTACCTCCGTTCAGGACGGGGGGAGGTGGAGAGAGAGGCACTGAGGACAGGTCAGTAATTTTTGTGCATTTTGATGCCTCAGCTTCACGGGCCTTTATTTTTTATCCCTCAATATTTCTGCCTAGGGCTGGGTGATATATCAATATTATATCGATATCGTGATATGAGACTAGATATCGTCTTATATTTTGGATATCATAATATTGTGATATGGCATAAGTGTCTTTTCCTGGTTTTAAAGGCTACATTACAGTAAAGTGATGTCATTTTCTGAACTTACCAGACTGTTCTAGCTGTTCTATTATTTGCCTTTACCCACTTAGTCATTATATCCACATTACTGATGATTATTTATCAAAAATCTCATTGTGTAAATATTTTGTGAAAGCACCAATAGTCATCCCTACAATTTTGTCAATATCGATATTGAGGTATTTGGTCAAAAATATTGTGATATTTGATTTTGTCCATATCGCCCAGCCCTACTTACAACTGAACATTTAGCACACTTTGTAGAAAATACCGAGATATATATCGTGTATCATCATTCAGCCTAAAAATACAGAGATATGATTTTGGTCCATATCGCCCAGCCCTATTTCTGCCCCAGCTTTTCGTTTTTTGTAAGGATTCCTTTCCATTTTGTTACGTTTTTCTCCAAAATACTGCTGTCTGATCAGCTCATCTGATGCTCCGTTCGCAAGGGGTGGCTCTCTCTCTCTCTCTCTCTCTCAATCTCTCTCTCTCTCTCTCTCTCTCTCTCTCTCTCTCTCTCTCTCCCTCTCTCTCTCTCTCTCAATCTCTCTCTCTCTCTCTCGTTTATGAAATGGGCGTCTCAAGGTTTTTGTCCCGGTCCTCCTGATGGCCAGTCCGCCACTGTCAACATAGCACAGGGACACAATCAAAATAAAATAAGAAAATGGATACATACTCAAAACACCTACAACAAGTTTCATGTAGGATCAAAGGCTGCAGAGTAGAGATGGGTTTTGAGGCGACATTTAAAAGTGTCAACAGTGGGGGGCGACTCTGATGCTGTGGGGGAGGCTGGTCCAGAGTCTAGGGGCACGATCCCCCTTACACCTCAGCCTGGACCGAGGGACAGCCGGTAGGATTTGTCCAGATGACCTGAGAGACCTGCAGGACACTTTGGGGGGTGCAGGAGATCAGAGCTATATGAGGGGGCTAACACATCCAGGGCCTTGAAAACAAACAGTAAAACCTTAAACTCAATTCGCTGTCGTACTGGAAGCCAGTGAAGAGAGGCCAGGACAGAAATGTGTTCTCTCTTTCTGCTTTCTGGTGCCGGTAAGAAGCCTTTTGGACCAGCTGCAGACGGGACAGAGAGGACCGACTGATACCTGAATATAGGGAGCTGCAGTAAGTGAGGCGGCAGGAAATAAAAGCATGAATAACTTTCTCCACGTCAAGAAAGGAGAGGAAAGGCACGATCTGAGGTTCAGGATTCGATACAGCCAGGATACGATGTGATCAATAAAAGTTCAGTGACAACAAAGTCTGACTGTGCAGAATTCTGTTTATTTCTGAGACTCAAATCTTTCCAGCGACGCCATTGGCTGCTAGAATGTAAACAACAATTTAAAAATGTCGTTACAAAGTGACAATAATATAATTTGGATGGAGAGCTTGTGAAACTGTGATGGTCAAGAGTCTCATTAGTGATTACTACAGCAGAATAACATGGAGCTGATATCACCATTCATGTTCCTGACAGCAGAATAGCATTGAGCTGATATCACCATTCATATTCCTGACACAACATACGGATTGACACATTTTTGTATTGCGATATATTGAATTTCGATATATCGTCCCATCTCTACCTCTGTCCCATGTCTCCCTCCTCTACTCACTCTATTGTCCTTTACTGTTGCTTGCTTGGAATATTAGTAAGTATTGGTGCCGATGCTGCTGCTGCACTCACTGTAAATCTCTCTAGATAAGAGTGTCAGTTAAAGGACACTCTTTAACACCGTTGAAATCAGGTATTGGTGATGTGCTTTGCATTCCTGGGCCCGTTTTATTGTTTGGTGTGTTTTTTTTTTTTATTCCCACTGATGAGATAGAAGAAACAAACACATTAATAGAAGCAAACACATCAGTCATAAATGAGAAATCAGAAAAAAACAGAAAAGAAACAGATGGGGGTTATGGGGTATAGTTGTCACTTCCTGAAAATGAACTCAAGTGAGTCTTTACTAGGGCTGCAACTAACGATTATTTTCATTGTCGATTAATCTGTGGATTATTTTCTCGATTAATCGATTAGTTGTTTGGTCTATAAAATGTCAGAAAATGGTGAAAAATGTGGATCAGTGTTTCCCAAAGCCCAAGATGACGTCCTCAAATGTCTTGTTTTGTCCACAACCCAAAGATATTCAGTTTACTGTCATAGAGGAGGAAAGAAACCAGAAAATATTCACATTTAAGAAGCTGGAATCAGAGAATTTTGACTTATTTTTCTTAAAAATTACTCAAACCAATTAATCGATTATCAAAATAGTTGGTGATTAATTTAATAGTTGACAACTAATCGATTAATCGTTGCAGCTCTAGTCTTGACCTTCAGTAGGTTCAGAAAGGTCATAAGGTCACTAAGCCACAGAGATGCTTTAGAGGTTTGAAGACTTCAGGCTAATGTTTGTTGGCTGGAATATGAACTGTAGGTGTGTTTAGGCTGTAGGTCTGTCTGGGCTGTAGCTCTGGCTGCTTCAGGAAGTGATTTTCAGCTTTTAAAGCAGTTCTTATTTTTTCCATAGAGATATTTGCACATCCAACTATCTCCGATGCAGGTGCGTTGGAAAGTATCACTTCAGTCTTGAGAAAAGAAGATCCTGCACACTGCTCTTACTCAGCATCACAATTTATTGATCACTAATGTTTCGGTCCCTCTGGACCTTCGTCAGGAGTATTTTAAACAATTCTTACAACAATGATCTTAAATACATAATCCTCCGCCCATTCTGTGTGCACAGGTGTGGGACAGTTTTCTCCTGTGGGAGTGTCTCTCAATAATTGACAGTGACATGTGTACAATCTGTCGCATTATAATCCACACATAAGAAAAAGAAAAGAAAAACAAGTGAGACACCACATCACATACTTAATTCTATTTACAATCATATGAAATACTTGTATCTTGAGCGCACCATAAATGGGTCAATTTGATCCCAAAACTCCTTAGAGCATGACATGCCATGTAATCTCATCGTTCAATCCTTTGGGGTATAAAGTTTGCAAATTAAATATCCAGTATACTTCTCTTTTATTAAGAATTTCATCAGTGTTACCACCCAAAGCAGTTCTCATTAACAGTTCCTGTGTTTTTGTCCCAGGGAGGAGAAAGCAGAAGGTCGCCAAAGAGAGGGCCGGCCTGTCCAAGGTGAGCTCCGTCTCTACTGACGGCTCTGATGAACCAAATCCTCTTTTGATTATTTAGTCTCCATCTTTGTTGCTCAGGGCTCACTGCTGTGTGTCACTTCAGAGACTGTGTTTGTTTTCCAGCTGCCGGACCTGAAGGATGCTGAAGCGGTGCAGAAGTTCTTCCTGGAGGAGATCCAGCTGGGAGAGGAGCTGCTGGCTCAGGGTAAAACCACTCAAACCAGTTACCTCACTGCACATTAACATCACAGTATAAAGCATGTTGAGCAGCAGGGTGGACTGCTGGTTAGAGACCGACCCCCCCCCCACCCTGCTGAAGTGTCCTGGAGCAAGACACTGAATTCCTATCAGATCTTTGTTGAGTTGTTCTGAACGCTGCCTCTCTGTGTTGTGTGCAGGAGACTATGAGAACGGCGTGGATCACCTGACCAACGCCATCGCGGTGTGCGGTCAGCCTCAGCAGCTGCTGCAGGTGCTGCAGCAGACTCTGCCTCCACCCGTCTTCCAGATGCTGCTCACCAAACTGCCCAGCATCAGCCAGGTAGCCACCACATGTCCCCAAACTGCCCCGCATCAGGCAGGTAGCCACCACATATCCCCAAACTGCCCCACATCAGGCAGGTAGCCACCACATGTCCCCAAACTGCCCCGCATCAGCCAGGTAGCCACCACACGTCCCCAAACTGCCCCACATCAGGCAGGTAGCCACCACACGTCCCCAAACTGCCCAGCATCAGCCAGGTAGCCACCACATGTCCCCAAACTGCCACGTCCTCAAACTGCCCCACATCAGCCAGGTAGCCACCACACGTCCTCAAACTGCCCCGCATCAGCCAGGTAGCCACCACATGTCCCCAAACTGCCCAGCATCAGCCAGGTAGCCACCACATGTCCCCAAACTGCCACGTCCTCAAACTGCCCCGCATCAGCCAGGTAGCCACCACACGTCCCCAAACTGCCCTGCATCAGCCAGGTAGCCACCACACGTCCCCAAACTGCCCCATATCAGCCTTGTAGCCACCACATGTCCCCAAACTGCCCAGCATCAGCCAGGTAGCCACCACATGTCCCCAAACTGCCCCACATCAGCCAGGTAGCCACCACATGTCCCCAAACTGCCCCACATCAGGCAGGTAGCCACCACATGTCCTCAAACTGCCCCACATCAGCCAGGTAGCCACCACATGTCCCCAAACTGCCCCACATCAGGCAGGTAGCCACCACATGTCCTCAAACTGCCCCGCATCAGCCAGGTAGCCACCACACGTCCTCAAACTGCCCCGCATCAGCCAGGTAGCCACCACATGTCCCCAAACTGCCCAGCATCAGCCAGGTAGCCACCACATGTTCCCAAACTGCCACGTCCTCAAACTGCCCCGCATCAGCCAGGTAGCCACCACACGTCCTCAAACTGCCCCGCATCAGCCAGGTAGCCACCACATGTCCCCAAACTGCCCAGCATCAGCCAGGTAGCCACCACATGTTCCCAAACTGCCACGTCCTCAAACTGCCCCGCATCAGCCAGGTAGCCACCACATGTCCCCATACTGCCCAGCATCAGCCAGGTAGCCACCACATGTCCCCAAACTGCCCAGCATCAGCCAGGTAGCCACCACACGTCCCCAAACTGCCCAGCATCAGCCAGGTAGCCACCACATGTCCCCAAACTGCCACGTCCTCAAACTGCCCCGCATCAGCCATGTAGCCACCACACGTCCCCAAACTGCCCCGCATCAGCCAGGTAGCCACCACATGTTCCCAAACTGCCACGTCCTCAAACTGCCCCGCATCAGCCAGGTAACCACCACACGTCCCCAAACTGCCCAGCATCAGCCAGGTAGCCACCACATGTTCCCAAACTGCCACGTCCTCAAACTGCCCCGCATCAGCCAGGTAGCCACCACACGTCCCCAAACTGCCCCGCATCAGCCAGGTAACCACCACACGTCCCCAAACTGCCCCATATCAGCCTTGTAGCCACCACATGTCCCCAAACTGCCCAGCATCAGCCAGGTAGCCACCACACGTCCCCATACTGCCCCAGCATCAGCCAGGTAGCCACCACACGTCCCCAAACTGCCCCAGCATCAGGCAGGTAGCCACCACACGTCCCCATACTGCCCCAGCATCAGCCAGGTAGCCACCACACGTCCCCAAACTGCCCCAGCATCAGCCAAGTAGCCACCACACGTCCCCATACTGCCCCAGCATCAGCCTTGTAGCCACCACACGTCCCCATACTGCCCCAGCATCAGCCAGGTAGCCACCACACGTCCCCATACTGCCCCAGCATCAGCCAGGTAGCCACCACACATCCCCAAACTGCCCCAGCATCAGCCAGGTAGCCACCACATGTCCCCATACTGCCCCAGCATCAGCCAGGTAGCCACCACACGTCCCCAAACTGCCCCAGCATCAGCCAGGTAGCCACCACACGTCCCCATACTGCCCCAGCATCAGGCAGGTAGCCACCACACGTCCTCAAACTGCCCCATATCAGCCTTGTAGCCACCACACCTCCCCAAACTCCCCAGATATTAATTGAATTAATTTTTCTTTCATTCAAATAAAAATGTAAAGTTAAATAAAGCTCTCTGATCTGATGTCTTCTCTTCTGTCCTGCAGCGTATTGTGAGCGCACAGAGTCTGAGTGAGGACGATATAGAATAAGGAGCGGACCAAGAGGAACCCCCCCCCCCTTCATCCTCCTCTTCCTCATGTGGACCTTCCTCCTCCTCATGGCCTGCCACCGCCTCGTCCCCCATCACTTCCATTGAGGGAAATTTTTTTAATTCCTGGTTCATCCATCAAATTAGTGTATTTTTTTTAAACTTGCATTACCCTTTTATGGGTATTGGAATATACGGAAGTCCATTGAGGACATATATTCATACATTATATTGATGCCATTTTCCCTTGATAGTTAATTTAGCTTTGTTTTCTCGAGATAGATATTTGTCATTATCTCAAGAAAACACATTTGGAGAAAACGACAGGTTTCTCATTATCTTGAGATAACGTAATGGGCAGAGTAATTATCTCATCATCTCAATAAAACTAAACTGTTTTCCCGAGATAATGAATTAATTTCTATTGTTCCTGGAGATTTCCAACTCTGCTGCATCACACTGACATGATGCCCTGCTGACTGACTGAAGACACTGAACACTAACAGGCCGGCCTGCTGCAACATTTGGGTTTTGAATAATATGCTTTGCTTTAGGATGTTAGTTCCAAGCAGAAAACGATGTCATTATCTCGAGAAAACAGTATTCGTTATCCTGAGATAATGAGAAAATGATCTCATTATATCCTGAGATCTAGAGATAATTATTACCTCCATCAAGGAGGTTATGTTTTCGGTGCTGTTTGTTTGTTTGTCTGTCAGCAGGATTACGGAAAAACTACTGGCCCGATTTTCATGAAACTTGGTGGAAGGGTGTAGCACGGGCCAAGGAAGAACCCATTAAATTTTGGAGTGGATCCGGATCCGACTCACGAACAAGCAATAATAGCACGAACCCTAGAAGTGTCCTTCTAGTTTTATCTCAGGATAACAAAACTTATCTCGATATAAGTGACATGAATAACTATCTCGAGAAAACAAATAAAATTAACTCATGGGAAAACGGCATGAGTAAAATATATGAATATATATATATATGTCCTCAATGGGCTTCCGTAGAAATATAGTGAACGTAAAGCCAAAAAAAAAAAAAAGAGCCCGTCCAACTTCCACCCACGATGTGACACTGTGTTGTTCTGTCCGGCAGCCAGGCTGACCGGACTAGGTTTTGGTTGAAAGGTGAATCTGGTGTCCCGCTCAGCACCGGTCCCACCGCTCAGCAGGTTCAGTCTGCGGTCCTCATGGTGTTAGCATCTGGACAGCAGGCGCACGCAAACCGGAATCTCTCTCTGCTCTAACGCTTCAGAAGTATATTTATTGTTTTGTTATCAGTCTTCTTACCGGTCTCGACTTAGAAACACTTTTTAAAAAGGTGATGGAATGTTCTGTTCATTTTAAAGAGGATCTCCCTCTTTAGAAAAAAAAAATAAAGAAAAGGTGAACAAAGAACTCAGTTGTGTGTTTTATGTTTCTTTTGACACAAATTTACAAAAGTGTGTTGCTGTTTCTGGGTTCAAAACTTTATTTAATTCATGCCAGAAAATGTCATGTCAGAAATTAGAAATACATTTACACTGTATGAGGAGTTTTGTTAGAAAATGAGATTTTCCATTTGGTAAAAAGGACTGTTCAACTGATGGCACAAAATTAAAGAACATTATGGTATTTTAACAGATAGTAGGTAACTTAAATTATTGGCTGACAAAATGAGAACACTTGGAGACTTGATCCTTCAAATTTTAGAAATATTAAATAATTAACTTGAGACTTCCCCCCAAAACTAAAGTGTCTTGGATTAAAATCTTCATGTTTCCAGGTTCCTGCAGACAGTGCAGAGATGCAACAGAAGGAATTTAGGAACTTGGTGCCAATTTGGCTGCCATGTCCAAACCATCTTCACTACATTACCACTGATGTTTTACATCCTGAAACATTTTCTCATATCAAACTCCACTGGAGCTGCTGGAAACATCTGGAGGTGACGTCACCTCGTCTACGATTGGCCGGTTATCCACCGAGAAGAAAAACACAACTAACTACTGAATGGAGCCAGAGATGGAAGGTACATCACCATGTTTTTAATGGAGTTTCAGTGTTTTAGGGGATTTTTCCTTTAAAATTCAGCAGGTCACTGAATTCCATACAGTCCAGTTCACAGATGAAAGTCGTAATCCTCAAGATCTTCCTTTTTGTTGTCTCCATCTTCCTCCCTCAGCCTCACTGTGGTGTTTCTGCTGCTCTTCCCACAGATCACCTGTCAATCAAACAGTGTGGGCGGAGCTTGGATTTTCTGTTGCTGCAGTTTGAGTTTCTCTTTTCTCTGTCTGTTCAGCCATGGTGGCTATCACTGCTCATGCTAACTACCCAGTTCTTCTTCTGTTGATTCCAAACAAACTGGAAACATAGAACGCATCACTTCCTGTGCGGCAGGAAAGAGCTGGCAGACACCGGCTGGTTAGAAGAGACAGAGGAGAAGCTTTATGAACTGGATATACTGTAGGTTGGATCATTATTGACTTAGAGCAGGCAGGTACAGAGGAGCAGAACAAACATTTATTCATATAAAAATATTACAGACTTCATCACTTTGAGGACCGTCTCAGATATGGACAGTCTTCTTTGGTTTCTGCTTCTTTTTCAGTCCTTTCTTTTTGTTTTTCTTGCTGGGATCCACCATCTCTCCTTTGAAGGAGGAGCTGTTAGTCGGCTTGGTCTGGTTTCTGCCCTGAAATCCCCCCCTCCCAGCTCCCCTGCCGGCCCCCCTGCCAGCCCCTCTCCCGGCCCCCCTACCAGCCCCCCTCCCGGCTCCCCTCTCCCACCCGGCGCCCTTCATCTCTCCTCCTCCTCTTCCTCTTCCTCTTCCCCTTCCCTCGGAGCCGGCCGGGACCCTCGGCCCCCCGGCTTTATTCTTCACCTTCTCCTTCTTCACCGACCTCTTCACCCGGACCGACCGGCCCTCCAGAGACGAGCCGTCCAGCTTCAGAGCCAGCTGGACCGAGTCTGCACTCTGCACCGAGACACACAGGTAAACACAGGTAAACACACAGGTAAACACACAGGTAAACACACAGGTAAACACAGGTAAACACACAGGTAAACACACAGGTAAACACACAGGTGAACACACAGGTAAACACACAGGTAAACACAGGTAAACACACAGGTGAACACACAGGTAAACACACAGGTAAACACACAGGTGAACACACAGGTGAACACACAGGTAAACACAGGTAAACACAGGTAAACACAGGTAAACACAGGTAAACACACAGGTAAGACACTTTGTAAAGGAGCCCAATATAGGATTTGAAATTTTCTTCATCTATATACACGTGATAATATATGATGAAGATGTTTAATGAAGAAATTGGTAAAATTGGATTTTGAGAAATTTTAAAGTTGTTGCATTTTCACCCTTTCAGATTAATTCTAGTCAGTGCATCACAAGTGGATTTGATAAAATTACATAAAAATAAGTAAATGTCATGACGACATGAACGATGCAGTCCCACTCTGGCCAATCAGTAACAAACATGTCACCTTGTTTTGAGCTGTAACTGCAGCGCCGGGGCTTTTTAAAACTAGAAATAAGCCTCGCGGTTGTTTGCCTCCACCAATAAACTTTGTTTTATCATTGCAAGGACAGTCTTTATTTATTGAACATATATAATTAATGTGATTATTAGGTCAACTTAAAGGATTTTGGTGTCTGCAAAAGTAAGTGACAGCACTTCCACCGTTTCTGTAGAATGACCCAAGATCGATTTCTCAGCTACAGTGGTAAGCAAAACATTATGATGTCACGGTGAAGTTGACCTTTGAACTTTTGGATATAAAATGTCATCACTTCATCATTTTATCCTATTAGACATTTGTGTGAAATTTTGTCATAATTAGCGTATGAATTCTTGAGTTATGGCCAAAAATGTCTTTTGTGAGGTCACAGTGACCTTGACCTTTGACCACCAAATTCTAATCAGTTCATCCCTGAGTCCAAGTGGACGTTTGTGCCAAATATGAAGAAATTCCCTCCAGGCGTTCCTGAGATAGCGTGTTAATGAGAATAGGACGGACATGACGTCAGAGTGACCTTGACCTTTGACCTCCAAAAACGAATCAGTTCATCCTTGAGTCCAAGTGGACGTTTGTGCCAAATATGAAGAAATTCCCTCCAGGCCTCATGAGGAACTGAACACATTTTCTCACTGGAGCTGTGAAGCTGCAGCTAGCTAGCTGCAGCTTGTTCCCTTTGCAGGAGACGGAACATTCTAGCTGGCTAAAAGCATGCTGGGTAGTGTTTTGTCGTTCATGTAAATAATACTGAATGGATTTTTATGAAATGAAGCCAAGCAAGATGTGTTGATGCTTCCTACAACATATTTCAAAATCAAAGCCAGATGCTTTTTAGACTGCTGATATGAACTAACCTCCCACACACTGACAGAGGGGGAAGTCAGGGTGGAAATGACTTCTGCGATTATTTTGACTGATATTGCAATTGCAATATGATTTGCGATATTATGGGGAATGCTAATTTTTACATTATTCTCATTTTCATTGAAAAACTTATTAAAATGATTATGGTGTGATTTTTGCGGGGATCTGTACCAAACAAAGATGTTTTCTTAAGTCTGTAGAATATGATGTGTAGGCCAGGACATCTCTGCAGCACCACAATATTTACTTTAAAATGCTATTTTGACACATTTCACCTTTAACAAATATTGCGCCTCCTGCGATTTGAAAATTGCAGTAGGCCATATTGAGATTTCGATAAAATTTCGATTAATTGTTCAGCCCTACTCTATACGCAGAAAAGGAAGGCAGGCAGCAGCTGGGTCGTCTCACCTCAAACAGAACGTAGCCGAATCCTTTTCCCAGGCCGGAGTTCTGGTCCCGGACCAGCCGCACCGCCTCCACCCTGCCACACTCCGCAAAATGCTGCCGCAGAGCCAGCTCATTCATCTCTGCACACACACACACACACACACACACATATATACACACACACACACACACACACACACAAGGTTATATTCAACAACTCACACTCTCTTCAATATAACAATATAACTGTGGGACCCAGAAGCTGAAAAAACGACTCACCGAACGACAGATTTCCCACGAATATTGATCGTTTGTGATCGTGCTGCAAAACAAGAATACGGTCAGTTATTGATCGTGTGCTGCAGCTATCAAATCATTTCACCAGGTTATGGATTAACAGGTTATGGATTAACAGGTTATGGATTAACAGGTGAGCTGTGACGGTTGAAGACTTACAGCGGAGTTTTCTGTCACTCTGTCCACTCTGATGTGGAAGTCTTTCTCAATCTCCATTCCATTCCTGTCAGAGGAGACAAACAGGACAGAGTGAATGATCTGCAGAAGCTCTTACATTGCAGCAGGTTAACTGATTTACAGAAGCATGGACAGGCTGGGTGGGTGGGTGGGTGGGTGTGGTGTGGGAGGTGAAGTCAGACCTCTCTAAAGCCTTGACCACTCCCTCCTCGTCTTTAAACACCACGTAGGCGTTGATGCTTTGCTTCTTGGGGTGAACTTTGCGTCTGCAGGGAAAACAACAAGTTCAGATGTACTTTACAGTGCAATAAGTATGATTTTTACTGTTATATAGTGCATTATGGCTATAATGTATCAACAGGAGTTGATAGGATTGTTGATCAATACCAATGACTTAATGATTACTTGATCAGCTGCTGAGATTTCTGGCTTTCAAAACTGACTTTCTGACCTGTTCTCTAATCTGGAACAAAACCTCTCCACCCACTGCAGTTTCATATATGAAAACTTGCATGAGACTTTTTATAGTCTTGACTCTATCTTTCCTTCCACTCATCCAGTCCTCTCAGATCTAAATGATCTAGAGCTGCAGCGATTAATCGATTAATTGTCAACTATTAAATTAAGCAGCAACTATTTTGATAATCGATTTATCGGTTTGAGCAATTTTTTAAGAAAAATAAGTCAAAATTCTCTGATTCCAGCTTCTTAAATGTGAATATTTTCTGGTTTCTTTCCTCCTCTATGACAGTAAACTGAATATCTTTGGGTTGTGGACAAAACAAGACATTTGAGGACGTCATCTTGGGCTTTGGGAAACACTGATCCACATTTTTCACCATTTTCTGACATTTTATAGACCAAACAACTAATCGATTAATCGAGAAAATAATCGACAATGAAAATAATCGTTAGTTGCAGCCCTAAAACGATCTCATCTGATCTAATGGGACGAGACAGAATTAAGGATCCAGACAGAAACTCACTGAATTGCTGCTAGCTTGCGGGACATGGACGGATCCTCTCTGACCTGCAGGAGGAGACAGGATGGATCACACAGAGCATGAAGAGACGTTCACATGAGCCGGTGAGGAAAATTCACCTTTAAAGGAAAAGTGTCCCAGCAAGCAGTTGACAGACAAAAGTCCAAGCCTTTAGTTTTACATAACACACAAGTTCAACGTCAACCTATACAAGCTACATTTTTCACAATATGATATTATTGCAAGTTAGAAACTAATTAATATGAATTTGGAAACTGTTTTGAGCCGATATCAGAAAGATCTTAAAGTTCTGATTTCACAAAATGATGCAGGCAGCAGCTGATTCAACTGGCTTCAGACCGTCTGATCGAATCTATCCAACGTCTGAACGTTCCTGGGATGTTTCTAAATGGCTGTGTGTGTGTAATGAATGTGTTCCAGTGTTTTACCACAGAGCGAAACCGGATGGACTCGATGTTGCCTTTGTCCCTGAAGAGGCTCCGCAGAGTCTGAGGACAGAAGAACAGGAGAGATGAGTCGAGTCGCTCTTCTCTCCCTGAAGGCAGATTATTATTCAGCAGTGAAAAGGCAACATGAAGGAAGCAGCCGTCCCAGTCCGACCCACAGAGCGAGGTCAGGGGGGAAACCAACCCATGAATGGAAACAATTATATCCAAAATTTCCCATTTCCCCGTACATTTTTATTCCTTGGCTTTTAACTCAGTATGAGAGTTGCCTTTCTTTTTCTTACGGTCTTATTTCTTTTATTATTTTATTGTCCTTTTGTCTTTTAAAGTGGTCTTTGTTTTTATTGTGTTTTTATTGTGTTTTTATTGTGTTTTATGGTTTCTGCCATTTTGATTATACAGCATTTTGGTCAACTGTTGTTGTTTTTAAATGTGCTTTAATGTTGTAATACTGTCCTGCCAAAATATTGCGAAATACAATATTATTGCTGTGTGTGTGTGTGTGTGTGGGGGGGGGGATTCTTCCAGTTTTTTCCCCCCGTTTTTTGGGGGTGGGGATTTTATTTTATTTCTTCCAAATGACATAAAATTTCAAGGCTATAATAATAATAATCATTAGCATTATTATTATTGTTATTAACAGCCTACAAATATGATCTTACTATTCAGGCATTGGAGGAAGCAGCAGCCATTAGGTAGAATTTGCTCATTCCTGCTATTTCCAGATAAACGGGCCGATTGTGGAAAAGGGAAAACACTTGAATTAAAAACAAAAAATTTTCACTTCAAGTAGATTATTTTTTTTTTTTTACTCTCTTACCACTAGTAGATTATTAGGTTTATAAGTTTAAAAGCTTGTACAGTTGTGATCTAAGCAACACATGGTGCCAGGGCTGGGAAGATCATTTTTTTTATGCAATATTGTGGGAAATATCGCGATATTCGATAATATAGAATATCGGCCCAAGCCTAGAAACAAAGCTTTAAATGTGCTGGATGAAAGTGGCTTTCTGTACCTTCTTGCTGCAGCTGACCGGCAGGTTGCCGACGAACACCGTCCTCTTCCTCTTCACCGCCTCTTCCTCCGCTTCGGCTTTCGTCCTGCGTCTCTTTATCCGTCTCTGATACTGCTCCTCCTCCTCCCTCCCTCCTCCTCCTGCTCCTCCTCCTGCTCCTCCTCCTGCTCCTCCCTCGCCCGGCTCCGCTGCTTTCCTCTTCATCTTCCTGGGCGGCTTCTTCCCTCGCTCCTCCTCGTCCGCATTCTGCAAGGCGCTTTCCCTGAGACAGACGGGAGGGACGAGGACAGAGGGAGTGAGAAAAACTAACCGGCTTGGGTCTCATTTGCATTCTAGGCACGGTTCGACTGATATGGGTTTTTGAAGACTGATATTTTTTTGGATTGAAGCTGCTAAATATGACTTAATGCTAAAAAATTCCCCCAAAATTATAAGGATTCAGTGATTTTTTTTTTTCTTGGCAGGGTGGAAAAGCCTCTGAAACAGAATTTAGACCAACTCTCGACTGAAACCTACCAGAGAAGAAGAAGAAGAAGAAGAAGAAGACAATAATGATAAACACTCCGATGGATACCTGTTCTCCACCTTCTGGTCGGCTACTGTCTTCTCCTTCTGTGGCTTCCTCTGCTTCTGCACAGTGTGACCTTTGACCTCTGGAGTTTCCCTCTGCTCCTTCACCTCTGTGCTCTTCTGAACAGGCTGCCAGGGAAAAAAAACACCAAAACCAAACACATCAAAACACACATTACGCTGCATTCAAGATGGTAAATGCAAACCTCCTACTGTTCACCTCTGACCCCCAAAACACCTTTAGTCAGCTGTATTCATGTATGTGCAGAGGAAGTGACAGGGTGATGGAGTTACCTTCGGTGCAGGGCGGAACAGCAGCGGAGCGGCCTGCGGCGCGGCGCTGAATAGAGTCGACAGAGACCCAGGAGCAGCCGAGTCCTTCTGGAACAGACTCCCTGACACCTGACCCACCACATAGTCTGCTGCCTGCGGGCCGGGGGAAGCCTCTTCACTGGGAGGAAACAGGAGGAAACACACTGTGTGGTCACCAGCCCAAAATACGCCAAACTCCATTCAGAAACCTGACAGTTCGTTGCTGCCTTGCCTTATTGTCAAAGGTTCTTCTTCTATAAAACAAGACTCAAGAAATTACCTGAATCGCTTGGATCCACTCTTAAATTCGGCACACATTTTATACACTGAATAGCACTTGTTCAATGAAATATCAGCTTTTAGAATTAGTTCACACTGCTCGCTGCTATACCCACCACGGTGTGTTTTGCTGGGAGGAGACTAGGGGAATAACAGGCGGACCAATTCTAAAAGTTTAATTCGAAGTGAACTAAGTGTTGTGTGATGTATTGGACACATGCCGACTTAAAGAGCGGATCTTGATTAATTCAGTACACATCGTCAGTCATGATCTATCAAGTTTTTACTTTTGCCGAAGAGGAAAGCAACATTCAACTGACAGATTTTTAAAGACAGTGTGGCATAACGTGCTCGCCGTTTGCTATCAAACTATCACCAGGTCAGGTTCAGCTAACATGCGGAGAGGAAAGTGAACAAATGCCACCTATTACCACCTGGCACAGGACCGTAGGTTAGCTTTACTAACGTATTAAAGGGGTAAACAAACCTCTTTTGCTGAAGTTTCTTCTTCATCGTCACTTCCACTTTATTTAAATGTCACTCGAACACAGACTCTCGATGTTTTTGATATTGCAAATTTTGAGTTTAGGAGCGAGTTTGCAGTTTGAATATGGATTTCTATCGCTTTCACTCCAACATTACGATTAGTTTCTCACGTTTTCCTTCCATGCACACAGTTGTCCTACAGCTAATTATGCCCTACAGGGAACACAGCCACAGCAGTAAATGGTTCCTATTCTTTATCCTCGCTTTAACGTTGACACCTAACGCTAACAACTCACTAACAGCCTGTAAATTAGCCAACCCGAACAACATGACATATGAAATCAAATGTAATGTATATTTAATGTAATGTATATTTCTTGTCAGTTTTTGCTAGAATTTTGTGGGACATTTGTGCAACGTTGAAATATGTCTCTTCCGGTGAACCACAGAGAGATGAGAAGTGTTTTGTTTTGGGAGCTAGCTAGCTTAGAAATAGAGTAAAGTTGTGTTCCAGCGACCCAAAGTTACACCACAAAAACATCACAGGTAATTTGCAGTTCTTTTTTTTTATTCTCCATTGATTGTCTCATATGTGTTTTTCCACTTTTTGGGATTGTGGACGAATACAGTCAGTGGTTTTCTGGTGGGAGGAAACGCCTCATAACATTAACTGATGTAACGACGTAACATAATGTTATCTTTTGTTTTTTAACGGAAAATATATTTACTGCACCACTGGCTGTCTACTCAGCAGTCGAAAATGAATCGCCACATTCACTGTGTCCTCCATGTTCTCCATGTTTAGACCCGAGGAGCTGGTTTTGATGGGAGTGGACCAGATGTCTGCCCGGGACAGAGACAGCACCGGGTCGGAGTTGCCGGCTGATGCGGCGGGCAGGCGGGTGACCTGCGACGGGGAGCGGGCCACGGTGCGCTACGTGGGCCCGGTCCCACCGACTGCAGGTCAGACATGGGCGTCAGATGGGTGGGACTCTCCTTATTCACTCGTTTACACACCGAGTCAGGAGCTCACAACTTCTATAGGATCTCCACAAAAAATCGGCATGTAGATGATCCACCAAGCAGCACTTATTTGAATTATATCAGCTTTTAAGAATTGGTTCAATTAGTATGGAAGCCCATTCCCGCCAGTGTGATGAAAAAAACGGTCCTGTAAGTCATTATAATGAGAAACTTTCTCAAAATAATGACTTAGTATCTCAAAATAATGAGAAACTTTCTCAAAATAATGACTTAGTATACTAACTCATTATTTTGAGATATTAAGTCATTATTTTGAAAAAGTGTCTCATTATTTTGAGATACTAAGTCATTATTTTGAGAAAGTTTCTCATTATTTTGAGAACGTTTCTCATTATAATGACTTACA
>NW_027283221.1:0-10000 GCF_046629955.1 Centroberyx affinis | reverse complement strand
TACCAGAGTATATTTTTAAATGAGTTTTTGCACTTTTACTTGAGTAGGGAATTTGTGTACTTCTAACACCTCTGTATTATTCTCAGGTGACTCCGCCTCCTTAAAGCTCCATAATATTCAGTTTTCCTGATTTAGTTTCAAATCTCCTCTGTCTCAGGATCAGAATAAAGTTCTTCATGATGTTCTGCAGATAAATGTAGTTTAGTTCAAAGTTGGTTTGAATGAGTTAAACTGAATGAAAGCGAAGTCGTCATAATACTGGCTCCTGATTGGCTGACAGCAGTGCTCCTCTAATTCAAATGAGGTAAACCTGCTGAGTCGAGGCTTTTCCTGTTCTAATACAATAACTTCAAAGCTGCAATATGTAACTTTCTGACAATAAATAACAACAATAAATAGGATACATCTCACCTCATCAGTCTGTGCTGTGTGTCCAGCAGTGTCTTTATCTGTCTGTCTTTTTGATCTCATTGATGTGTCTCTGGTGGTCTGTCCTGTCCTCTGCTGGTCTCCTGTAGATCCTGCAGTGCGCCCCCATGTGGCCCCAGCTGGAGGAGCTCTGTGTCTCTCAGAACAACATCACAGAACTGCAGAGGTAACTGGATCTTCATTCACTTGTCATGTAGTCCAGAGTTCCTATGCAGGTCTGGAAAGTCTGGAAAAGTATTAAAAATTAATTTGATCATTTCCAGGTCTTGGAATAGTTTGGGAATTTGAAAAAAATGTCTGGAAAAGTATGGAAAATGTTGCGGTTCAGGTCCGATACACACATAATTCTAGCTTTTATGTTGTTGTAGAGCCACTTTGAGTCCACAGTTTGTGTTGATGTGAAGAATAATGTTCAGATAGAGGGACGCTCTTATTACCCAGCCGCTGTCAGCATGCATTATATCAAATACCCACCAAAATCAAATCCGGTCAAGAACATAGGGTCTGGGAAAAATATGGAATTTTAAAATGGAAAGCGTGTAGGAACCCTGCCAATCATCTCACATATTCTGATATTTGTGGCTGTGAAGAACAATCTTCATCTATACAGTGATATGACCTAGTTAGCAGGGGCAAGATGTCTATCTGTGTAAATCATATTGAACACCAGACAAAATCTTCAGAACAAATCAAGGTCTGGAAAAAGTATACAAATTTTTTAATTGAAAATGTGTAGGAACCCTGGTAGTCTCTGGTCTCCAGTCTAGCCGTGTGTTTGCTAGTGTTGTCACAATACCAGAAGTTTGACTTTGATACCAATACTAAGTTTAATATCTAAAAACTTTATACAACTACAATAACACAGTGCCGCTGTGGATTGGTCTCTATCTGTTCATTGGTTTGTCCATCTGTCCGTCCATCAGTCTCAGACTCCACTCACTGGAGTTTGGTGAACCTGATGGAAATCTCACCACTGTGTTTCAGCATTTTCTAAATTTCACTGATTTGGTGACATACTGTAGCTGTTGCTGATTGGTCCAGAGGGGGACCGTGTCATTTGGAGGGAAGACATGTTTTAAGATTCAAGATTCAATACTTTATTGCCATATCAGCAGAGTTGATTGGAATTTGTCTTAGTGAGCTCACTTAAACACAGACAAACACATAGAACCACTCACTCAAAAAACACATAATACATTCAAAAAAGATAGATAACTTCCAAGCCATAAAATAATCATAAAAGCATAAAACAAATGGGTAGAATAAAATAAACTCCAACACATAAGAACACCATGGTTGGGGCGCCCTGGTGGCTCACGGAGTAGGGCGCGTACCATAAGGCTCAGTCCTTCCCGCAGCGACCCGGGTTCGAATCCGGCCCGTGGTCCTTTGCTGCATGTCGTCCCCTCGCTTTCTCTCAAATAAAGCATAAAATGCCAAAAATAAATCTTTAAAAAAAAAAAAAAGAACACCATGGGTAAAACACTGGCACCTGTAGGGGAATTAGCAGCAACATCGAACGACCCGCTTTACTGTTGCCTTGTTTTTGTTTCTTTGACATTATTTGTTTATAAGCCTCCTGGTTTCTCACCTGAACGATCTCGGTGTGTTTCATCATACATACATCAGTGTGTATGTGCAGATGAATGAGCTCATTTCAGGAGACTGTTCTAGCAGCATGTGTAACTGTTGTGTGTGTCGTTGTGTTTAAAGGCCGGTGGATGTGCTGCAGTCACTGAAGTATCTGGATCTGTCCAGTAATCCACTGGTGGAGGACAGTGTGCTGACGATCGCTGCTCTGCCCAGGTACAGTATTAATAATAATAATAATAATAAGTATGATAATGTGTAGGGATGCACCAGTATCGCTTTCTCACTGGTAATACTGATTGGAAGTCATGGCTGTTTCCAAAAACTGCTAATCAATAATTGAATAAGTTGTCTGCTTCACGTCGGGGTCTTGGATCAGGATGAAGAGGTTTCCGGCTCACTGTGTGTTATCCTGATTATTACACAGCTATTTACAAGACATTGATCATTTGACACAAAATATTGGTTTATAATGATTGTATTACAAGCTAAAGTAGTCCAGTAGCAAGTCCAGTAGGAGTCACCAGGTGATTTGATAAGAAACCAACAGAACAAACCAGATGTCTTGACTGCAGATGTGATCAGATGAAAAACAGAATAACAGACTTCAACTGTCAGCTTTATTATCCTGAGGGAAATGTGGTTTGCAGCCAGGGTTTAAAATACATAAAACAACATGGAGTAAAGACATATAAATAAAAGACAGTGAAACCAACAAATAACTCAAAACAACAGATCAAGGCCAAAATAGTCACTCCCACCATACTGAAGTGTTAAAAAAACTACACTATAAAGTGCTTTATATCAAAGTGATTTGAAAGACAAAGAAAATGAAAGTCATACAGAAATGAAATAAATACAGCATGAATGAAATAAGTGTAACAGAAGAACTAGATAAAAGCCTGTGTATGAAATGTGATTTAACAGAGGACAGTGAGTGTCGGCCTCAGAAAAAAAAAAAGTATTTCTGATCTGATCTGAATGTTCCTGTTAGAGAAATCAAATCAAATATTAAATTTCCTTCTATGTATCCAAAAGGCAGAAAATCAAGTCTAAGTTTATTAGTCTTCTCTGACGTGTTCCACTTCCCAGAAGACAGTTAGACCTGCAGCACCGCTGAAAGCCGGAGGAAACACAGAGACTAAATGAAAATGTGAATTTTAGACGGACATGTTTTATGTAGAGAAACACTCAGCTGCACAATCAGCCTCCATATAATAATAAAACTTTATTTATATAGCACTTTTCTTAACAAAGTTACAAAGTGCTTAAAAAGAATTAAAAAACAACAAGTAAAAACAAAAGAAAAACAAACAGAGATCATGAAACAGAGGGGAATAAAATGAAGCTACCCAAAAATATAGACTGTCAAAAGTGGGATAATAAAACACAGCAATGTCAGTTTGTGAGCCGGCAGCCATTTCAGCCTTTTCGGTCGGAGAAATGTGTGGCGCGGCCAAATTCGCCGTCCCTCACTCAAATCGCGCTGCTCTCACTGTGTTCAGTCAGCTTGTGAGCCAGATCTCAGAAATGTGTGGCGCGGCCCATTTCGCCGTCCCTCTCCTCCAGTCTCGCTGCTCTCACTGTCTTCAGTCAGTTTGTGAGCCGGCAGCCATTTCAGCCTTTTCGGTCGGAGAAATGTGTGGCGCGGCCAAATTCGCCGTCCCTCACTCAAATCGCGCTGCTCTCACTGTGTTCAGTCAGCTTGTGAGCCAGATCTCAGAAATGTGTGGCGCGGCCCATTTCGCCGTCCCTCTCCTCCAGTCTCGCTGCTCTCACTGTCTTCAGTCAGTTTGTGAGCCGGCAGCCATTTCAGCCTTTTCGGTCGGAGAAATGTGTGGCGCGGCCAAATTCGCCGTCCCTCACTCAAATCGCGCTGCTCTCACTGTGTTCAGTCAGCTTGTGAGCCAGATCTCAGAAATGTGTGGCGCGGCCCATTTCGCCGTCCCTCTCCTCCAGTCTCGCTGCTCTCACTGTCTTCAGTCAGTTTGTGAGCCGGCAGCCATTTCAGCCTTTTCGGTCGGAGAAATGTGTGGCGCGGCCAAATTCGCCGTCCCTCACTCAAATCGCGCTGCTCTCACTGTGTTCAGTCAGCTTGTGAGCCAGATCTCAGAAATGTGTGGCGCGGCCCATTTCGCCGTCCCTCTCCTCCAGTCTCGCTGCTCTCACTGTCTTCAGTCAGTTTGTGAGCCGGCAGCCATTTCAGCCTTTTCGGTCGGAGAAATGTGTGGCGCGGCCAAATTCGCCGTCCCTCACTCAAATCGCGCTGCTCTCACTGTGTTCAGTCAGCTTGTGAGCCAGATCTCAGAAATGTGTGGCGCGGCCCATTTCGCCGTCCCTCTCCTCCAGTCTCGCTGCTCTCACTGTCTTCAGTCAGTTTGTGAGCCGGCAGCCATTTCAGCCTTTTCGGTCGGAGAAATGTGTGGCGCGGCCAAATTCGCCGTCCCTCACTCAAATCGCGCTGCTCTCACTGTGTTCAGTCAGCTTGTGAGCCAGATCTCAGAAATGTGTGGCGCGGCCCATTTCGCCGTCCCTCTCCTCCAATCTCGCTGCTCTCACTGTCTTCAGTCAGTTTGTGAGCCGGCAGCCATTTCAGCCTTTTCGGTCGGAGAAATGTGTGGCGCGGCCAAATTCGCCGTCCCTCACTCAAATCGCGCTGCTCTCACTGTGTTCAGTCAGCTTGTGAGCCAGATCTCAGAAATGTGTGGCGCGGCCCATTTCGCCGTCCCTCTCCTCCAATCTCGCTGCTCTCACTGTCTTCAGTCAGTTTGTGAGCCGGCAGCCATTTCAGCCTTTTCGGTCGGAGAAATGTGTGGCGCGGCCAAATTCGCCGTCCCTCACTCAAATCGCGCTGCTCTCACTGTGTTCAGTCAGCTTGTGAGCCAGATCTCAGAAATGTGTGGCGCGGCCCATTTCGCCGTCCCTCTCCTCCAGTCTCGCTGCTCTCACTGTCTTCAGTCAGTTTGTGAGCCGGCAGCCATTTCAGCCTTTTCGGTCGGAGAAATGTGTGGCGCGGCCAAATTCGCCGTCCCTCACTCAAATCGCGCTGCTCTCACTGTGTTCAGTCAGCTTGTGAGCCAGATCTCAGAAATGTGTGGCGCGGCCCATTTCGCCGTCCCTCTCCTCCAGTCTCGCTGCTCTCACTGTCTTCAGTCAGTTTGTGAGCCGGCAGCCATTTCAGCCTTTTCGGTCGGAGAAATGTGTGGCGCGGCCAAATTCGCCGTCCCTCACTCAAATCGCGCTGCTCTCACTGTGTTCAGTCAGCTTGTGAGCCAGATCTCAGAAATGTGTGGCGCGGCCCATTTCGCCGTCCCTCTCCTCCAGTCTCGCTGCTCTCACTGTCTTCAGTCAGTTTGTGAGCCGGCAGCCATTTCAGCCTTTTCGGTCGGAGAAATGTGTGGCGCGGCCAAATTCGCCGTCCCTCACTCAAATCGCGCTGCTCTCACTGTGTTCAGTCAGCTTGTGAGCCAGATCTCAGAAATGTGTGGCGCGGCCCATTTCGCCGTCCCTCTCCTCCAGTCTCGCTGCTCTCACTGTCTTCAGTCAGTTTGTGAGCCGGCAGCCATTTCAGCCTTTTCGGTCGGAGAAATGTGTGGCGCGGCCAAATTCGCCGTCCCTCACTCAAATCGCGCTGCTCTCACTGTGTTCAGTCAGTTTGGGAGCCAGATCTCAGAAATGTGTGGCGCGGCCCATTTCGCCGTCCCTCTCCTCCAATCTCGCTGCTCTCACTGTCTTCAGTCAGTTTGTGAGCCGGCAGCCATTTCAGCCTTTTCGGTCGGAGAAATGTGTGGCGCGGCCAAATTCGCCGTCCCTCACTCAAATCGCGCTGCTCTCACTGTGTTCAGTCAGTTTGGGAGCCAGATCTCAGAAATGTGTGGCGCGGCCCATTTCGCCGTCCCTCTCCTCCAATCTGCTGCTCTCACTGTCTTCAGTCAGTTTGTGAGCCGGCAGCCATTTCAGCCTTTTCGGTCGGAGAAATGTGTGGCGCGGCCAAATTCGCCGTCCCTCACTCAAATCGCGCTGCTCTCACTGTGTTCAGTCAGTTTGGGAGCCAGATCTCAGAAATGTGTGGCGCGGCCCATTTCGCCGTCCCTCTCCTCCAATCTCGCTGCTCTCACTGTCTTCAGTCAGTTTGTGAGCCGGCAGCCATTTCAGCCTTTTCGGTCGGAGAAATGTGTGGCGCGGCCAAATTCGCCGTCCCTCACTCAAATCGCGCTGCTCTCACTGTGTTCAGTCAGTTTGGGAGCCAGATCTCAGAAATGTGTGGCGCGGCCCATTTCGCCGTCCCTCTCCTCCAATCTCGCTGCTCTCACTGTCTTCAGTCAGTTTGTGAGCCGGCAGCCATTTCAGCCTTTTCGGTCGGAGAAATGTGTGGCGCGGCCAAATTCGCCGTCCCTCACTCAAATCGCGCTGCTCTCACTGTGTTCAGTCAGTTTGGGAGCCAGATCTCAGAAATGTGTGGCGCGGCCCATTTCGCCGTCCCTCTCCTCCAATCTCGCTGCTCTCACTGTCTTCAGTCAGTTTGTGAGCCGGCAGCCATTTCAGCCTTTTCGGTCGGAGAAATGTGTGGCGCGGCCAAATTCGCCGTCCCTCACTCAAATCGCGCTGCTCTCACTGTGTTCAGTCAGTTTGGGAGCCAGATCTCAGAAATGTGTGGCGCGGCCCATTTCGCCGTCCCTCTCCTCCAATCTCGCTGCTCTCACTGTCTTCAGTCAGTTTGTGAGCCGGCAGCCATTTCAGCCTTTTCGGTCGGAGAAATGTGTGGCGCGGCCAAATTCGCCGTCCCTCACTCAAATCGCGCTGCTCTCACTGTGTTCAGTCAGTTTGGGAGCCAGATCTCAGAAATGTGTGGCGCGGCCCATTTCGCCGTCCCTCTCCTCCAATCTCGCTGCTCTCACTGTCTTCAGTCAGTTTGTGAGCCGGCAGCCATTTCAGCCTTTTCGGTCGGAGAAATGTGTGGCGCGGCCAAATTCGCCGTCCCTCACTCAAATCGCGCTGCTCTCACTGTGTTCAGTCAGTTTGGGAGCCAGATCTCAGAAATGTGTGGCGCGGCCCATTTCGCCGTCCCTCTCCTCCAATCTCGCTGCTCTCACTGTCTTCAGTCAGTTTGTGAGCCGGCAGCCATTTCAGCCTTTTCGGTCGGAGAAATGTGTGGCGCGGCCAAATTCGCCGTCCCTCACTCAAATCGCGCTGCTCTCACTGTGTTCAGTCAGTTTGGGAGCCAGATCTCAGAAATGTGTGGCGCGGCCCATTTCGCCGTCCCTCTCCTCCAATCTCGCTGCTCTCACTGTCTTCAGTCAGTTTGTGAGCCGGCAGCCATTTCAGCCTTTTCGGTCGGAGAAATGTGTGGCGCGGCCAAATTCGCCGTCCCTCACTCAAATCGCGCTGCTCTCACTGTGTTCAGTCAGTTTGGGAGCCAGATCTCAGAAATGTGTGGCGCGGCCCATTTCGCCGTCCCTCTCCTCCAATCTCGCTGCTCTCACTGTCTTCAGTCAGTTTGTGAGCCGGCAGCCATTTCAGCCTTTTCGGTCGGAGAAATGTGTGGCGCGGCCAAATTCGCCGTCCCTCACTCAAATCGCGCTGCTCTCACTGTGTTCAGTCAGTTTGGGAGCCAGATCTCAGAAATGTGTGGCGCGGCCCATTTCGCCGTCCCTCTCCTCCAATCTCGCTGCTCTCACTGTCTTCAGTCAGTTTGTGAGCCGGCAGCCATTTCAGCCTTTTCGGTCGGAGAAATGTGTGGCGCGGCCAAATTCGCCGTCCCTCACTCAAATCGCGCTGCTCTCACTGTGTTCAGTCAGTTTGGGAGCCAGATCTCAGAAATGTGTGGCGCGGCCCATTTCGCCGTCCCTCTCCTCCAATCTCGCTGCTCTCACTGTCTTCAGTCAGTTTGTGAGCCGGCCATTTCAGCCTTTTCGGTCGGAGAAATGTGTGGCGCGGCCAAATTCGCCGTCCCTCACTCAATCGCGCTGCTCTCACTGTGTTCAGTCAGCTTGTGAGCCAGATCTCAGAAATGTGTGGCGCGGCCCATTCGCCGTCCCTCTCCTCAATCTCGCTGCTCTCACTGTCTTCAGTCAGTTTGTGAGCCGGCAGCCATTTCAGCCTTTTCGGTCGGAGAAATGTGTGGCGCGGCCAAATTCGCCGTCCCTCACTCAAATCGCGCTGCTCTCACTGTGTTCAGTCAGCTTGTGAGCCAGATCTCAGAAATGTGTGGCGCGGCCCATTTCGCCGTCCCTCTCCTCCAATCTCGCTGCTCTCACTGTCTTCAGTCAGTTTGTGAGCCGGCAGCCATTTCAGCCTTTCGGTCGGAGAAATGTGTGGCGCGGCCAAATTCGCCGTCCCTCACTCAAATCGCGCTGCTCTCACTGTGTTCAGTCAGCTTTGTGAGCAGATCTCAGAAATGGTGGCGCGGCCATTTCGCCGTCCCTCTCCTCCAATCTCGCTGCTCTCACTGTCTTCTCACTGTCTTCAGTCAGTTTGGGAGCCGGCAGCCATTTCAGCCTTTTCGGTCGGAGAAATGTGTGGCGCGGCCAAATTCGCCGTCCCTCACTCAAATCGCGCTGCTCTCACTGTGTTCAGTCAGTTTGGGAGCCAGATCTCAGAAATGTGTGGCGCGGCCCATTTCGCCGTCCCTCTCCTCCAATCTCGCTGCTCTCACTGTCTTCAGTCAGTTTGGGAGCCGGCAGCCATTTCAGCCTTTTCGGTCGGAGAAATGTGTGGCGCGGCCAAATTCGCCGTCCCTCACTCAAATCGCGCTGCTCTCACTGTGTTCAGTCAGTTTGGGAGCCAGATCTCAGAAATGTGTGGCGCGGCCCATTTCGCCGTCCCTCTCCTCCAATCTCGCTGCTCTCACTGTCTTCAGTCAGTTTGGGAGCCGGCAGCCATTTCAGCCTTTTCGGTCGGAGAAATGTGTGGCGCGGCCAAATTCGCCGTCCCTCACTCAAATCGCGCTGCTCTCACTGTGTTCAGTCAGTTTGGGAGCCAGATCTCAGAAATGTGTGGCGCGGCCCATTTCGCCGTCCCTCTCCTCCAATCTCGCTGCTCTCACTGTCTTCAGTCAGTTTGGGAGCCGGCAGCCATTTCAGCCTTTTCGGTCGGAGAAATGTGTGGCGCGGCCAAATTCGCCGTCCCTCACTCAAATCGCGCTGCTCTCACTGTGTTCAGTCAGTTTGGGAGCCAGATCTCAGAAATGTGTGGCGCGGCCCATTTCGCCGTCCCTCTCCTCCAATCTCGCTGCTCTCACTGTCTTCAGTCAGTTTGGGAGCCGGCAGCCATTTCAGCCTTTTCGGTCGGAGAAATGTGTGGCGCGGCCAAATTCGCCGTCCCTCACTCAAATCGCGCTGCTCTCACTGTGTTCAGTCAGTTTGGGAGCCAGATCTCAGAAATGTGTGGCGCGGCCCATTTCGCCGTCCCTCTCCTCCAATCTCGCTGCTCTCACTGTCTTCAGTCAGTTTGGGAGCCGGCAGCCATTTCAGCCTTTTCGGTCGGAGAAATGTGTGGCGCGGCCAAATTCGCCGTCCCTCACTCAAATCGCGCTGCTCTCACTGTGTTCAGTCAGTTTGGGAGCCAGATCTCAGAAATGTGTGGCGCGGCCCATTTCGCCGTCCCTCTCCTCCAATCTCGCTGCTCTCACTGTCTTCAGTCAGTTTGGGAGCCGGCAGCCATTTCAGCCTTTTCGGTCGGAGAAATGTGTGGCGCGGCCAAATTCGCCGTCCCTCACTCAAATCGCGCTGCTCTCACTGTGTTCAGTCAGTTTGGGAGCCAGATCTCAGAAATGTGTGGCGCGGCCCATTTCGCCGTCCCTCTCCTCCAATCTCGCTGCTCTCACTGTCTTCAGTCAGTTTGGGAGCCGGCAGCCATTTCAGCCTTTTCGGTCGGAGAAATGTGTGGCGCGGCCAAATTCGCCGTCCCTCACTCAAATCGCGCTGCTCTCACTGTGTTCAGTCAGTTTGGGAGCCAGATCTCAGAAATGTGTGGCGCGGCC